>NW_021318785.1:246399-279329 GCF_001605985.2 Dendrobium catenatum
GTATATCTAGCATATAAGAATATTCATTATATGCTTTTACCATTTAAAAACATCAAATTCCCATTTAGGCTTCAATAGTGCCAGTAGTAGAAAAAATTACACTGATAAACCCTTAATCAAGTTAGTCTGACGCTTATCTTTAACAAAATTGTAATTGTTTTTACAGCCATTACACAAGTAATTGTCTATAAAAAAGTTTTTTCTAAGTGTATCCAATCACTAACCTGATCCAACAACGTCTTATGTCGGTTATTATTCCAAGCTGTAAACCTTTGACGGCTCACGTCCTATGGCTTCCATGCTGTAATGATTTGGAAGCAGATATCTCCGAGTCATATGTTTGAACAATCGCGTCTGTCTCAGAGTACCATATTATGCTCTCACAAGGTCTTTGTGTGAGATGCGACCCCTGACAAAAAATATCAAATGTTAGACCTGGGAACCAACAAACCCTCAAGTTTGGGTGTCTTCTTTTAGTAATTTTGATATCAGTCCCTTGATCAATGCATAGTGCATAGTGTGTCTAGGTATTATGCATCTTAGCGCTCCCACATTTGAAAGATAGCATTTTAAGTAGATTAATGCAGTACTTACAATCAGTACAGGTTGTGGTATATATCCAACATTAATCCATAATATATACAGGTTTAACATTGAAAGAAATATTCCATCGTTTCTACCATGTTGTTGTCGTTCTAACGGATATCCATAATTTAGGATAAAATTTTAACGATTTTTAAACGTTCAAGTTTGGGCCGGGTTATTCACTATTATTCCATCGAGAGCTTTGTATTTTCAGCCTTTATGAAATTAAATTCATATGTCTCAAGATTCGAATGATTATGATTAATCTGATTGATATATTTTGCTCCTCTGATTCATCCTAAATTTTTAAATTTTTTATCAAAGATCAGTATACGGATGATTTTTAAACACGCTCTCTCAATGATTTTTATCTCTAGGTCTATTCCATATTCATCAAGATGTGTCTATGTGGTTTGTCATCTATTAAAGCATCATCTTTCTTAAAATTTTAATGTTCCTTCTTAAGTTCTTCCAATTCTAAAACTTACACTAGCATGCATTTTATTCATTTTCCTATATATGCATCATGCATTGTGCTTAGAAACTTTCAAACAATTCATTCATAGACATAAGATCACATTACCTCTTCTTATACTGATTTGATTGCTAAGGACTAAATTTGCCATCAACGTAAGACTTAGATGACTTCTTCTTCCTTTTCATGTCTCTGAATCGAATGCTAAGCTTGAGTCGCGGCCTTAGAAAGCTGCTTGTGGTTAAAGCAGTCTTCTTCCCCTTACTTCTACAGTTGGTGTATGCTCCGTTCTCTAGCTCCTTGCTCGCGGTTGCTTATGAGTGGCTTTGGTTGGTTGGATGGCAAATCATGCGTCTTAATATGAACCTGGTTTTTCGCATTCATAACAAAATCACGGGCTTCATAAAATCTCTTGACATATTTGTTGAATTTACCTCTATTCCAACGTGCTGGTCCGTCTCTCACTTCCCTCTCAGAAAGGCTTCTTGAATCTGTTAGTCATCCAGCCATATCGTCTTTCGATCCTGCGGTGTGAGTGTTACTCTCAGACTCTTCCACTTTTAGTAACTAATATTCTTTCTCCTTTCATGGTTCACCTGCATCTCTTTCTTCTTTGATCTAACTCTCGTTGGCTCGTAAGCAATGATGTGATACCAAAATATGTCAATAGAATAAATGTTTAGATCTTTAGACTCTATGATTATAGAATTTAGCTCCATAAGTAGTAGGGCTAAACAATTGCGAAGAATCTTATTAACCATTTCAGCATTCGTTAGTTCCCTACCAAGTGCATGCAAAGAGGTGACTATTTGTGTGAATCTTATGTACATATCAGAAATGGATTCATTTGGTTTAATGCAAAACAATTCATAATCATGTAATAATATATTAAGTCTTGATTGCTTAACCTCATTAGTCCCCTTATAAGTTATACAAAGTCTATCCCATATATCCTTTCCACTTTTACAAGTGAAAACTCACATGTAGTCTTCAGATTTTAAAGCACAAAAAGAAACTATTTAAACATTTAGCATTTAGTTGTGCTAAGTCATATTCTTCTATAGTCCAGTCTGCAAAAGGTGTTTCTACCCTAACTCATTCAACTAATCTAGTTGGTTTTGTATAACCTTCCTGGACTAAGATCCACATACGATAATCAGGTGAATGTAAGAAAGTAGACATGTGTGTTTTTCAAAAATCAAAAGGTATATTGTCAAATATTGGAGGTCTAGTACTAGAGTAACCCTCAGATGTATTTCGATTTCCAAATATAGCCATCTACATTAATCAAAAAGTAGTTTAAACTTATGATTTTGAAAAAAAATACTGATACCACTTGTTGAGTCTAGTGAATAGGTTGTTAAACCTAAGTTAATGTCCCAAGGCTACCAAGAGGGGGTGAATTAGTAGTTTTTTTTTTAAATTATCCATCTTTTAAATGAGTTGAACCAAAAATAAACTTTAATGAATTTTTATAAAAAGTTTTTCAACCACAATTTTTTAAACAGAAAAATGCAAAAAATAAAAAGAAGTAAAATAAATGACACAAGATTTATAGTGGTTAGGTCTAAACTAGGCCTACATCCAGTCCCTAGAGGCACCCTCTAAGTATTGCACTAATACCAATAGTGTCTCTCCTTTTGCACTCACAGCAAGGCAGAGAAGCCTTTACAAATACTCTATCCACCACTACCCGGTGCGGTAGAGAACCATCGTCCTTTACACTATCCCCAGTGTTGGCAGAGAACCGTCATCCTTTTACACTATCCTAGTGTGGGTAGAGAACCCTACATCCTTTCACACTCTCCTAGTGTGGACAGAGAACCCTTCATCCTTTTACACTCTCCTAGTGTGGGCAGAGAACCCTTCGTCCTTTCACACTCTCTTAGTGTGGGCAGAGAACCCTTTGTCCTTTCACACTCTCCTAGTGTGGGCTGAGAACCCTATGTCCTTTCACACTCTCTTAGTGTGGGAAGAGAACCCTTCATTCTTTCACACTCTCCTAGTGTGGGCAGAGAACCCAATCTCCTTGACAGATATTCTCACAAGAAATCTAGAAGGAAGAAAGAAAAAGAGTGAAGTAATCTCAAATCACAAGTAGGAAATCTTACCTTTGAACACCAAGCGAAGCTTTTATGCTCAAGTGATAGAAATCCTTCTTTGAATGCTCTCTCTCACTCTCTCCTTGACTCTTCTTTTAATAGGCACGAAGATCAATGAGCAAAAAGATTTGGTGGCAGTAAAATTTGGACCTTATATAGGAGAGACAAGAAAAACCGTCCAAAACTGCAGAATTTTCAAGTTAACACGAAATGGATCGTCCCGTACAATCGTGGATCGCCCCGGACGATTTTACTTAACGTGTCGGAAATGATCCTAATGAATATTGGTACGAATTGGGTTCATACACGATTATCATCCCGTACAAACTAAGTTTGTCTGGACGATCAGTTATTCCATAGGTCAGTTCCTAAAAATTGAGTATCACCGCCAGAATGTGAAGTGTTGATTTACTTCATCCCGGGATGACCAGAATTTTTGTCTAGACAAAATTTATACAGATGACAACTCATCCTGGGGCGATTATAGATTTCATCTGGACGAAATTTTTATAGAGGACAACTCGTCCTGGGACGATTATAGATTTCGTCTGGACGAAATTTCTACAGAGCCCAAATCGTCCTGGGATAAAAATAATTTCATCCTGGACGATCAGGACTTAGAAAAAATTTCTTGATTCCTGATCGTTCTATTATTCGTATGAGGAGATATCTGATCTGATCGTCCTGTACGAACTAGGTTCATCCTGTACGATCAGTGCAACATTTGTAAAATCTCCTTAAGTGTGTGTATGTTTTTATTCACTTAATTACAATCACTCCCTCTCAATTTAAAGAACAATTTAAAGCTTCAATTTACAAAGGATTGTATGCAGAATTTGATTTGAAGTTTTCATTGTTTGGAGTTTGATTTTTCTGAAGTGTTAGTACACACAAGAGCAAAAACAATTCTTCTAAAATGTGTTAGGAGATATCTACACATAAAATAATATTTGAAATCATCAAAAACAATATAAGTTGCAAGAATGTAAAACATGCTAATAGCAACTTTCTTAACATGATATACTACTACAAACATGTTCCACATGACTATTCACGAGATAACCATAATTTTACATGATGTTCAGCTATTGTTGGGGATTCAAGTGATTGGTCCAATAATGATAGGGCATATTGTTGTTGGGTTAGGACTACATTAGGAGAGCTAGCTGGATTATTGTGATAAATTACTTGGTGTGCATCCTAGGCCAGTTACCATTTACACTGACCCAACAAATGGGACAGTTTAGTTGATGTTTTGGATGGGTAGTTCAAAATTAGAGTCCATGTTTCCACTGAGATGGTTGTGGTGGAAATTTTATAGATATTCATAAAATGATATGAAGCTTGCCATGTTCACATGGCACATTAAGACATACATCATATACATGATTGAGTGTTTTCTACTGCCTGATAAGTCACGCTCACATGTCACATTGCAATAATTAACACCAATAGTAAGTTCAATATTGTGTTATCTTTACAGAGAGCTCTACTTATTGGTAAGTCCAAGTCGACGTTGTGTTGTAGGATGCTTGCCACTCTTATAGGTATGGTTATAGTTGAGAATACTTATAGAATGAATGCCCTATGCTTTAAGTTCCTTTCCCCTATAATATTGTTGACAAACCACTTGGGTGTAGGTGATTTCCTCTTTCCATTACTACATGAGAACTTCACCTGGCTATAAATTTATTTAACAAAAATTTACACCTGTAAGTCGGTGGAGGATAGAATTTTTGAGGTACCTACTAGCAACACATTGATGTATAGAGATGAGTTAGATGTTTTACAACATAGCCAATTCACCATAAATCCATACACGAAGGCTATAATGGCAAGCCTACCTCATATTTTTCATGTAGGATATGATATATGGACAGCACGTGTTCCACTGATTAGTTGGAAGAAGATCGTGTGGCACTTGGATAATAGGGTTATGAGATAATTTTGTGGCATGCATTCATTTAATATTCATCCCATTGATCACACTTTTAGGAGGATAGATGGACGTGGCCAGACAGATGTTGATTTGTTGCTTCAATTCCGTACTTACATTAAGATATGGAATAATCAACAAGCTTATGTCACTCAAGTATAGATACCAGTGGCAGTGGAAATCGGGAGCTAACCATATATTTAAGATGGTATAGGTTATGGGTGTCAATTTACTTATTGAGGCTATCGCTAGAGGCTCTAGAGATTTTATATCCAAGGTCACTCGGGGAAAGACTATTAGTACGTTAACTTGTTGTAGTAATTCTTTAATTATAGAATTTATGATTCCCTCAAAGTTCTTGTAATCTTTGTCACAAGCAAACTACTATGTTTATAGTAAAGATATGCTCCACTCATTCGTAGGAGGTCAAGTGCAGAATGCGGCCTCAGTGCAAGAAGCAATAAATGATGGTTTGAGATTGTTGACAAGGCTTATAGATCAGTGTATATTGACTATAACACATTTGATACAATAGAGCATCATTCACCACCTATTAAGAAGACACACAGATGTCGAGCCCATATAGAGGGATCAAGGAAATCAATTTCAAATGCACCCATAAGAAATGTAGGCACTTAAGTTCGGGTTGAGAACATCCAACCACCGAGGCATTCTATGTACATTGACTCTAGAGCTCATCGCTTGCCATCGACCTATGAGGTGGGTGGACCTTCAATGGCTTGTGGACTCGATCCATATAGTGTAAGACCATCTTCAAGTTATTTTACTTCGATCGATGCACACTTTCAAACTCATGGAGCTACCTAGGATGTCAAACAGCGAGAATAGTTTGACCTGTACACCTCATCTAGTATGTAAATTCTTGATTAGATGGGTTCGTTGGGTTTGTTAACATCTCTAACACAGCAAGATTTGCTTTTACAAAAAGGATGTCTAATTGCAGGAATACTAGAGGATGATAATAATGATGTGGAAAATATATAACTAAGAGCTCGATGACCACCTACCAGCTATACCCATGGAACATACGCCCTTCCATGTCAAAGATGAGAATACTTTGTATTTATGTATATTATGAACGTATGGTTTCTACAAAAATCTATAACTTTATCTTATAATACATTTAATTTTTTATAATTATGCTTCTAGTGAAAATTTACATAATTTTTTTGTTAATATAACCTATATTAACATTTAATATATGCCTTGGATAGAGAAAAAAATTTAATGCCTAAAAGGTATGATAATCAAGAATAGCTAACCTTCATTAATATAACATAGACTATTAGTATCATATAAAATATGGTAATAGAACTAAAAGTGATAAAGAAAGGACTATATAGTGCTATTTCTTCTCCCCTAAGATATAGCAATAATAAGCAAGATAATGAAAATACAAAAGAAGCAAACATATATTTTACTATATATTTATATTTCTTAAGAAACACAAGTAGATGTGCTTGGAGATGAGTTTGAGTTGGATAGGACTTGAGAAGAAACTCAAACTCATATTAAAGGTCTTGTTAGTCCTTGTCATTCAAAAACTGTCTAGGCTTACCTTCGAGTAATAGCTCATTCATCAGATCGTTATAGAAATCTAATATGAACTCGTCATAAGTGCTATTTATGATATAAAATCACATGCTCAATGTCAAGTTTGTTGCAGCCAATATCTAACTCAACACTTTTAGGTGGATAGTGCAACTGTAAGAAATAAGGACTTACAAGATGCCTAGTTTTTTTTTTTTTTGAGAATCTCATATGAACATATTTATAACCGATGATATTTAGAAAATATCTCATTTTACAAAGTTTTACCCTTATTACCTCATCACGCACATGCCAAAGGGCATTATCCTCATCTTCTGTCCATTTACGTATGCAACACCTAAATATCTCTTTTGCATTTGCCTTTTGCTCCAACAGTCTGTCACTGGCTCGTTCTATACAAGCATGCATTTTTTTGCATGCATCATTGAACCTTTCTTTATTGGGGATGCCTTGAATCTTTTTCATAGATGACCAATACATTTTGAATGTCTAAACTCAAATGTTCATATAAATTAACATTATTCTCAACCACTCACATGTCTTAATATAAATTAAAGCAATTTTTAAAAAGTTTTAATTGGTGATTAATTTAATTTAATTCAAATTAATTTTTTGATTAATTTACTTAATAATGTATAAAGTAATTATTAATTAACCTACAAATTTATTTTTAACTCAGTTATAATTTAAAAAACTTGCTAATTAATTAGTTATTATTTGTCCTCTAGTAGTTTTGTCATTAATAATTAATTGGTTTAATTTTCATATTTTAATTAATTTATGTAAAATCCACAAATTAATAATTAATTTATTTACATATCAAATGTCAATAATTAATATAATAATAATTTCATCAATTAATGAATTAGTAATTAATTATAAATTAGTTTGTACATAATTTATAAATTACTATTTAAATTAATTAATATATTAATGAATAATATTAATCTATTTATTAATCTAATAATATTAAAAATAATTAAAATTAGAATAAACAATAAAAAATAAAATCAATCCACTAATAAATTATTGTATAAAATAAATAAATCACATAACCTATTTATGCCCAATTGATTTGACTTGGCAATGTCAATTAACATTTATTCAACCATCAACGAGTATTATTCGGGAATCAGTAGGGGAGAGGAAAAAATTCCAAACTATTAAATGTAGACATAAAAATTCTCCAAACAATTTGAAAATTTCTTCAATTTTGTGTAGAATATGTCAAACTATTTAATATTTTAAAACTTCGCTATGGCGAACCATTTGGTGTATAAATTTGTTTTAAATTTTCTCCCCATATGCTCCAACTATTAATTTTAATTATCCATATGCTCCTTTTTTATTTTTTATTTGCCCACGTAAAGCTTAGTGGGCTATATGAACATTATGGAGGTCTTTCTTAATCCTCTTTAGCCATCGGCGTACGGACAAAAGTCAGACCTCTTGAACTTCAATGACTCTAGAAGTCATCCTTATTCGCTGCGGCTGGCAGTCCTATCTGACACCTACCCCTTGCCTCGATCCATAAGAGATTCTCCCCAAAAGAAACCTCCAAGCCACAATCGGCCTTCGATAAGTCTGTGTTGCAGCAAGAAATTTTAGCTCGTCGAAATTCTTAGCTTTTACGGTGATCATGGGCTTGTCCATATGGTTGTTACAAGGATTAAGAATGACTTCAAAATTTTATTTCTTCGCTGCAAGAATCATGTTTTTTATCTATCCTACTTTTAATTGATAGAGGAGCTTTTTAAGTGTAGAAGTGTGATGTGATCTATAAAGCCATTTATTCCTTTAATCTTTTTCATTCTACCAATGTAGCATTTTCTAGTGAAGAAAGTATACACCTTTTTTGTTGTCATAAAGAAAAATAAAAAGTTTTTCCAGGACTTTCCACTTGACTTGTACACAATTCTTATTAAAGGTACCACTTGCTTATAATGCTTGTGCTTCTTGGGAAATTCAAAGAGGTAGGGCTAAGTGGCTTTAGAATGGGAAGGAAGACCTTAAGATTCTTTCTAGGAAAATAAATGTTAGAAAAATGCACAATTGCACTATAGAATGATTTCTAGGGACATTTATTGATCTTACTAGTATTGTCGAGGCAGCTATTCAATACTATAAGGGTCTTTTTAATTTTCAAGAATGATGGTGATGTCACTCCTCAGGTTTGTGGGAAGGTTCCAAAACACCTCATTTTTGCTTTAATTATCCCAATTACAGAATGAGGAAACTAAAACTATGATTTTCTCTTTCTCTATATCAGTTTCTTGTGGTGCATATGGTTAAACCTTTAATTTTATACTTCTTATTAGGAGGTCGTTGGGAGTCATATTTGCAAAACTATCAGATAATTCTTCCTCAAAAGTTACTTGCTTAAAAAGCTATGCCAATGGGATTTTTCTTATACCAAAAACTCAAAATGCAAATAATTTTTAAATTATAGGCTCATTTCCCCATGCAACACCTCTAAAATTATTTAAAAAATAGGCAAGCTTAAACTCCCTCAAGCGTTATATCATTCATCCTAGTCAAGCATGTTTCATTGACAAAAGAACCACACAATGATAAATTGGCTATGAAAATTCTTGATGTCTTAAAAAAACCAAAGAAAAATGGCTTCCTTTATGCCAAACCTGACATCTTTAAAGTTTTTGATGTTGTCTCTAGAGAATTTGTTCTTATCATAATGCAGCAAAATGGGTTCCCACCAATGTTCATTAGTTGGATTAAAGCTTGTATTGAGAATGTGTATTATTCAATATGTATCAATTGGAATTCAGAAGGCTTCTTCTCTTCTTCTTTTTGATTAAGTCAAAGTTTTCCTCCATACGTTGTATTGGAATGAAAGATCTTTCTAATCTCTTTAACAGGGAATTTAATTCTCATAACATCTTTACTGCTCATATTAGCTTTCATATTGCCTACCTCATTTATTTTGACGACCTTCTTGTCTTTGGAAGGGCTAGTAACTAAAACTTACAATCTTTAAAAGACATACTTAATCACTTTAAACATCTTTCTAGGTTTGAAAAAACACTTCTAAGACTTTCATTATTTACTTAAAAACACTAACAATCAAATACATCTCAACCAAGTGTTAAATATCCCAAGTGCTAATAGAAAAATTACATACTTTGGTATACCCATGTCCTTTAAAAGTCTCCTTACTCAATATTTCTCTCCCCTTTTGAACAAAGCCTTCACTCTTCTTGATGGATGGAAAGCAAAGTCTCTCTCTTTTGCTATGAGATAATAGTATCTTAAATTCATTATCTGCAATAGTGGATCAGAGGTGCTATATTACCAAAAAGTTGTCATAAATTGTTAAACCAAGTTGGATTTAGATTCTTGTACTATGGTGACATTTCACTATCAAATGCAGCTAGTTTCTTTATCCAATAATGAAAACCCAGAGAAGGTGGAGGCCTTAGCCTTCCTCCTTTTGTTGCCTTTATTTTTGATGATAAGTTTTCTCTTCTTTGGAGACGTTGGGATGGTAAAAGTCTCCTTTCTTGTTGGTGGAATGCAAAGCACTCTATGGTTAAAGGCTCTAAATTTTGGGATGTTTTAAAATTATTGCAGGATACATTAATCCTTATATTAAGTTTCTTGTTAAAGATGAAGTTTTCTTTTATTTGGAACTTTTTGTGTGAAGGGAAAAGTTTTTTTGAAATCTTATTTGGGTGCATCCTTTTATTTGGTTTCAGTAGTCTTACTCCCTTCTCTTTCATTATTAGTGGTTCGGGGTGTAATCAGAGGATCCTCTCTATTGTGATTTTTTATACTATACCTATGGTGCAGTTTAGAAATAACATGGAAGCTGATACATATTGTGGTGTGGGTCTCTGAATCCCAACCTGAATTTCTTCGTGCAAGCCTACTGTGCTAATAATGTTACAGTCTCTTGGTGGAAATTTACGTGGCACAAAAGATGTTTTCTTAGGATGTGGTAGGTGGAAGTGCTCTTTTTTCTCTTTGAGCCAGGATAACACTTAACATTTTTTTTAATGTGATTTCACTTATGATATCCTTTGCAATATCCTTCTTGTTGCTTTCTCTTTTCTCCAAAGTCCAAGTATGCTCCAAATTTTTGAATTTGTTGAAGATATGCAACATGCTTCTCTATATTGAAAACTCGGATCTCTTTTATCTAAATGTAATTATTTATATCATTCAGAGGGAAAGAAATGAACTAATATTTTGGCAAAACATCAATTGCATATCCACTATTACAAATAACTTCAAAAGGGGCACTACTGTGAAAAGAAGATGTTGGGTGCTTCATTTTTGTGATTTTTGCCACGTTGGGCAATGATGATTGGGATTTGTCCTTTCCACCATTGTCGGAGCCCGTGGATGGCCTTTTTGGCAATCAGGGCTCTTGGTTTTGACACTCAAAATGATTAAGCATTAGACAGTTTTGGCCGTTTGAGTCTATGCTTTGTGTTTTTCTCATATTCTTTATGTAACTTTTCATCTTTTTGGGGTTATGCCTTGTTCATTTTTGTTGTAGCTCTAGTGCTTACTTTCATTATATACTTAGTTGTATTTTGTTTCTCTTATAAATATTTTTCATAGTAAATGAATAGGCTTTGCCCAAAATTTACCGCTAAAAAAAATTAGCTTATTTTCTTCATACCTTCTTCATATACCAGCACATGAAACTAAAAGGGTAGAGGCCGGCTTTTCATTTTTTTTTTTAATTTGGTTTAACAAGAATGTTTATGATGCTGAAAATAGCTTGGTTGGGAGCTTTCAACGTATGCTTTTCATCAGGAATTACATTTGTAATAAATGATGAACATATTCCAAAATATGCATCATCCTACTACCTTCATAAAGGTATACTCCTATATTTTAACTAAATTTAGTTGCTTGAATATCATTTTAATATGACAAAATGTTATACAAAATAGTTTTACATTTGACATATGATCAGAATTTATTCACTTTAGGAATTTTCATGTATTAATTTTGTTAAATTGAAATTTATACATACTAAAATACATCTAGATTCAAAAAATTTCAATTTTAAATTTTCTTGTAATTTGATAAATTTTCATTACCAATATAGATTCATAAATTGATCTCCACTTTAATTTGAGGTTTAAAAGAATCAAGGTGTTAATACTCCTAAGCATTTTACTTGAATGCATAACAATCAACATAGTTGTGAGCACATAAAGATCATTTTAAATGATCAGTGTATTGATTTTATAAATTTAAGAATAATGCGTGCTAAATGGATACCATCGGTTTTGTTATACATTGTTTTCTTGCATGATTTTTTCATGAATCAACTATTGCATTAATATGTGTGTTTGTTTTGATGATAATAGATTTTGTTGCATCTTCTAATGACCTATTATATATTTAATTTGAAGTTTATTATTTTCCAACATAATAAAGATGGAGAATGGTTTTGATAACATATAAATATTGATCAGTTGGATGATTAGCTCACTTCTGGTAACATATAGATATTGATAGCTTATAAAGGCTTGATGCTATTATTATTGTTGTAGGCATTAATATAAAATTTTCATAAAAGTAAAATAGAATTTATAACTCTATATTTTACTCAATTTTATCACATTAAATCAGACATATTCTAATTAAAGAACATTGAAAATTTGATAATATTTTTTTGTAGTAGATATAACTTAAGCACCAAAGTAAAAATGACCAAAGATTATCAATCTACTAATGTTGAAGTTCTTTTATAACCAAACTTGAAGTAGGTGGAGGCAACTAGCTATATGATACATTTGCACCAAATCTACAAGACTGACTCATAGTGCTTCTTTTTATCACGTAAGGTTGACTTAAATGTATCCCCTTACGACAAACACCCACCTTAAGTTTATAAGGCACCATTGGACGAAACAACCTTCGGCTACCAGTAAGGATCATTCGGTTCAGTTGGGTCGCTATCTTGTCTAACTAAGTAGACGAGAACTCGAGATGATGGAATTAATGAGAACTTTATCATACGCATCATCATTCCCTTATCACCAAATTTAAGTGTACGGTGATAAATTTCAAAACCCTAACCATCCTAAAACTCTAGTTTCCAAAACTTTAAGTTTTGCTCTATATGATAGGTACCTACTGCCTATATAATAACTAGCCTTAATTGAAAGTTCTCTCTCGATATCAAGGAAGGTAATTAAGTATAAAGACTTTGCACCTATTAGAAACTATACCTCATATCATAATATCCTCCTGAAATGAGAATGAAATCTATAGGTACTAATCTTATATAAAATATGATATGCCTTCTAAAAATTTATCATGGAAGATCAATCTTGTTAAAACTTTATCTTTTGATAAAATTGAGTATGGAGAGGTTGGGGCACAAATTTTTGGGTCGGCAATAATATTTAAAAACTACCACACACAATATCAAGAATGCTTTGACAATCTAATAACATGCAACATACAAATTAACAATCACTTAAAGTATTTGTATTCCCACTTATAATCATAATACAACAAAAAGATCAATATTCCTTATATGATGGTCTCTAGCTTTTCATTTTTGAGAAAAAAAACACAAAAATAATTAACATTCTCAAACCACAATCCAACCCTTAAACGATAATGCTTACTTTTATATAGACCATTACAAGTATCTCGACAACCATGCAACAAGGCATTTAGTTGTGAGAAAATAATTAGGGAAAAGCATATCGAGATCCATAAACATTGAGAAGCCTTGAATTCAAGCATGATTTAATGCTAATTCACTAATATAAGAAGCAAGTTTCATATTGAAAGACAATGAAAGTGGAATAATTCTACTACATCGTCAAAGTCATGAAAAAATACATTGTTAGATGATAAGCTCATTCCCAACAAAATCATGTGACGAAAATCATGATAATAAAAAGCATAGGAAGTTATCTTTAATCGTAAATCTAATAATCCTTTCATCACAAGTAACTACTCAAAAATCATGTAGTTTGATATACTCCTTTATAATGTCAATCTAAAATCTTAATGATCATGATCAAGTTGATAAACTGCTCCCAAGCTGTAAGAAAAAAATGCAAGTGTAAATAAATTTACATTTAAATTAATAATATAAGAAATTGATAGACTTGCATAAATTTTTTAACATGAACAAACTTTAGTTGATTTAATATATGTTTATTTAGGCACTATGACCAATTTTTTAATTCTATAATTATACACATGTATGATTTTTATAAAAAAATTTGCTAGTTCAACATTAAAATTGAATAAAATAAAAAAATATATATCAACACTGTTATAGGGTGGCTATAGCATAGTTTATATAACATCTGCAATTATAATATAATACAACAGTTTTAAAAGCTGTGAATTTGAACTGGTTAAAAATGCTATGATTAATTTGATCTTACCAACAATTCTAGAAACCACTGCAAGCTACATACTGTCATAGTTCCATTTTTTTAGCAGTAACATTTCACTGATATCATAGCCTTAAATATATGCACTTGTTCCTGATACCGGATTTAATGAGCTTTCAAAGTCAATTTATAATCTTATTTTGGATATTTAATATATTAATACTCATGATCAATGCATAATGTTATTGTGTCAATTATTGCACGTATTTGTCATTTGATTTAGAAGCAAGATTCCAAGTGTCTTTTTTTGTCATATGATTTAGTGCAGAATGTTGGCCATTAAAAGAGCAGCATAATATTAAGTTAAACGTTGCAGAGATGATGATGCTTATAAGGATGAGAGCTTTACTTTTAAAGACAAGATATGAAATGAGCATATACATGAAATGGTTGGAGTAGCTCCAATTGAAAAAAAAAAATAGATTAGAGAGAGTAACCTTTGATGGCATGGTCACATAAAATAGTGGCCTTCCGATGACTTGATTAGGAGAGTAGATATATTAGATTTGGCCTATGTTAAGAAAGGTAGAGGTAGACCTAAAAAGGCTTGGTTAGAAAATATTAGAATGACATTTCTTTATGAGATTTAAATGAGAATTCAACTCTTAACTGAACATAATAGAGGTAATAATTCATTTAGCTGACCCCATATACTGGATAAAGGCTTGATGTTGTTATTGTATTCTAAGTGTATTTCTTATCTGAATTTATTACAATTGCAAATCTAGCCCATTGTAAGATTTGTGCCAGCCTAAAAAAAGAGGGATATTAGGGGGTAAAATACCATTCCTCACATCTCTATAACATTTTTTTTCATTATATATAGGCCTACAAGTCATCAAAGCAGTTATGAATTAATAAAACTTTTATCATTTAGATATGTTCAAATATACAAGATATACATTGTAAGTTTCTTCCCTTGTAAAATTCATAATACTAGTCAAGCATAAAACCAATCAAACAATTTTCTAAGTTTATCTCACATTAGAGATGCTTATCTTTTTCATCAACCAAATGGTTTAATCCCGCTTGATTGCTTAGATTATCTGAAGCTTTTTGACTTAAGTTAGCTTTAGCCCAACCTAACATAACCTAAAAAAGATGAAACTTTCAGTGCAATTCAAAGAGAAAGAAAGATCTAAAAAGAAAGAGGGAGGAGGAAAGAAATCAAATAAGAAAATATAAAAGGCCTTACCAGATAAGAGCCAACCTTGGAGATATGCTAATTCTTATCTTATTTATTCCTACTCATTTTTTTACTTTTTAATTGAACGGTCATCTAAGATCAAATCAATTTTCTTTCCATACCAACTCTATTACTAAACTATTGGCCTAGTCAATAATAGAAGATAATTAGTACCGAAGCATGTGTTCTAGGCTTTAAGGTTGCAAAAATAAAATCAGAATTAAGAATGATAAAAAGAATTGATGCAGGACTAGGTATGATTTAAATGAATGTGTTAAGAGCTTGCACGTTTTGGGATAAGAGAAATAATAATTAAAACATTAGCTACAAAATGATAATAGAAAATAAAAACGGAGGTGACTCTATTTAGGCCAAATCACATACTAAAAGCTAAGATCACCAAAACATTTATAGTTTTATCATATGTAGATTAAGTAGATTTTCAATAGCATCCCTAGGTTAACAATGAGATTGGAAAGCATAGAAAATCAAACTCATATCCTATGTTTACTAATTACTGGCAGTTAGCTTTGCACAACTCCTTATGCCTGAATCACAACCTACAAGAGAAAAATACTAGGAGAAAATTGAATAGGAAAAAAAGTTCACCCTCGTCATGTGACGGTGGTGGGTTGCCATTGAATAGTTGAAAACATCTCTTCAATGGCTTCGGGAAAATTAAATATGATACGATCCAAGTACTCCTTGATGGAAATATCTATTTTCGGGTTGACGTCGAAGAAAGGCGATCAGAGGATGTTGATGAGACCTTGTTCGTTGTAGAAGAAATCAGAGTCAAGATTCAGATCAGCCATGCATCGATATCATAGGGTTGAAGTGTTGTAGATGATGTCCTTTGCTCTCCTTAAAGATTCCCCATGATAGAAAGAGGTTTCTTTCAAGAATTCAAAAAGAGAAGAAGGGTGAGCGGCGGCCAACCAAAGGTGAGAGCTTGGGAAAGGAATTGGTTTAGATTTGGAGAGGTACGATCGAAGGAAATTTGATAATTTGTTGCCCTATTTAATTCTTAAATTTTATAATAATTGAAAGGGCAAGAGGTGAGAGGGAGGGGTGGGTAAGAGAAAGGGTGGGGTTTTGACTTCTTCACAAAGAGAGAGGTTTGCAATTTGGAAGGAATCAAATGGAGTAATAATGGGGGGCCGGTGGCATAGAGAGAGAGAGAGAAGGGCCGACGATTTCAATTGGGGAAAGGAAATCATGGGTTGCTTGGTTTGGAATTAGAAATTTGAAAAGATTTAATTAAACCCAATTAAAATTAAATTCAAATAGGATTTAAATATTGAAACTTTCCTAAAATAGAATTTATATTTTAAGCTACAAATTCAAATTCAAATTCAAATAGATTTGAATTATGAATTAATTAGGTTACCCAAAAAATAAAGGCCTAGTTAGGACGGCTTTAATTGCAAACATTAATTGAGAAATTCTAAGGGGGGGGGGGGTTAATGGGGAAATTCCAGGGGGAAGGCAGTTACGGTTGGATGGCAGCCAATTTGGTGAGATGAAAATAGCCATGAGCCTTGACTATTCTAAGTTTGGTGGGTGATTTGCTTCCCTCTCCAAGGGATTTCTCTCCAAAACCTCTCAAGCTCTCACAAGAACTCAATATGAAGAAATTTGATTACAATCTATTTATTCATTCATTAAACTCAAAAGAAATGTAGGGGGGGCTATATATAGCCTCATATAATGAACGAGAAAATAAAAGACAACTTAGCTCTTAGGGCTTACACATGACAAACCCTTAAGGAGTGAAAAGGGAAATACAACTACAAAAAATACATAAAGAAAATAAATAAAAAAATACATATGAGAACTCAAAAATAGATCAGAGGGATCATGGTTATAGATCGGCAACCACATCTCTAATATACTTTCCATGATTTAATGTCCCCATCATTCTCCCGGGGTGGGAAAAAGCTTGAATCCATCGAGTAAGCATCCCGGGTGCTTTTATGGATCTCTGATGAGCAGGGTCAATCTATTGTAGCTCCTCGCGATCCAACAATGTGGCTTTTGACTCAGGTTTGCCTCTCCACCTGATCAAATATCTCTTTCGTCCATCTTCTCTTGTGTAAATGATATCATCACTCAAAATTGTGTCAAACTTCTCTTCCATTGGTATTTTGGGAATGTTTGGAAGTGGAGGTAGGTTTGGGTCTCATAAGGTGGGGTCACATAAGGCTGCTGTAGAAGTTAATTTGGTGGGTTAAAATTGGGGCCTTCATATACTACTAGATCTTCTATATTAAAGGAGGGATTGATATTGAATTTTTCAAGAAGATCTACTACATAATCTTTATCATTGATTTTCTTAATTATTTTGAATGGTCCTGCACTCTTAGCGTGTAACTTCTTAACCGTTCCTTGCAGGAACCGTTCTAGATGAATTCGCACCATCACAAAGTCATGAACATCAAAAGTTCTAAATTTTCATTTAAGGTATGCATAAAGTTTATAATTATTATTCCCCTTTTCAATATAGCATGCAATCTCTTTATAAAGTTCATGCATATGAGATGCAAATGAGTATGCAGACTCATAAATTGTATACTTAAAATACATGGGTATGAGATCTAGCGGTTGTCTTGGTTTTAACCCATAAATAATTTCAGAGGGACTTAGGTCAGTGGTATGGTACACAAAATTAGTATAGGCAAACTTAGCTGTGAGGAGTATGGAATTCCAATCTTTAATATGCTCACTTACCAAGGAACGTAACAAATTTCCTATGCTCCTATTGACTACCTCGGTTTGACCATCAGTATATGGATGAAAGGCTTTGGAGAATTGCAATTTAGTGTTCATTTTCATCCAAAGGGTTTTCCCAAAATAACTGGTGACCTTGACATCCCTATCTGATACAATAGTTTTGGGTAAACCATGTAACCAGACGACCTCATTAAAGTAAAGTTTAGTAATGTATGAGGCATCAGATATCTTAGAACATGGTAGGGAATGGGCTAGCGAGGTCTTCAGCGTGAAGTTCCTAAATAATAAATTCCCTAAGGGAGGTGCTAGGTATGTAAATCATCTGAGATTTAAAAAGATAACTATCATCAAGAAGGAAATCACCATAAGGCGTGTTCTATATGTGCCTTGGAGAGAATAAGTCTCCTTGAAGTTGGGGCATTCTGAATAGTTCCTTTTGATTTGATCAAATTCCATGACTTCAGCTCTCATCTCAGTGGTAGTCAACATACGACGACTGAGAGCATCAACAACTTTATTTTTAACTCCCATCTTGTGTCTAAGGGTATAAGTGTACTCCTGAAGGAATTCAACCCATCGACCCTTATGTGCATTCAAATTCTTTTGGGAGATGATATAATGCAGAGCCTCAAGATCCAAGAAAATAATGAACTCTTGCGAGAGCAAGTAGTGTCACCAATAATGAAGAGATTGAATCACCACAAAGAACTCCTTTTCATACGGGGAATAATGCTTCCAAATGTCATTTAGCTTTTCACTGAAATAATCTATAGGGTGACCTTCCTAAGATAGGACTCCTCCAATTTCAACCCTTGAAGCATCGCAGGTCACTTCAAAGACTTTAGAGAAATCAGGAAGTCTCATCCCTGGGGCTTCCACCATTCTCTTTTTAATCTCATCAAAGGGTTTGGTGGAAGCTGAGGTCCAATTGAAATCACCTTTCTTAAGACAGTCGGAGATAGGAGATACAATGGTGTTGAAGTTTCAAATAAATATCCTATAGAAGGTGGCTAGTCCATGGAAGCTGCAGATTTCCTAGATGTTCTAAAGAACTGGCCATTCTAGAATGGCCCTCACCTTCTCCAGGTCTTCAGAGACCCCTTAGGCTGAAATAATAAAGCCTAGAAATATAACACGGTCTACAATGAAGGTACATTTCTTGGGGTTGGCATAAAATTGGTTCTTTTTTAAGACCTCGCAAACTTACTTTAAGAAGTCCAAGTGCTAACTCGCTAATTTACTATAAATAAGAATATCATCAAAGTAGATGATGAAAAACTTTCCCATAAAAGGGCGCAACACTTGAGTCATGATCCTCATAAAAGTACTCAGGGCGTTACTCAACCCAAAAGGTATGACTAACCACTCATAGAGATCATCCTTGGTCTTGAAGTCAATTTTCCACTCATCACCGAGTCGGATCAGGATTTGGTGGTATCCACTCATGAGATTAATGTTGGAAAATAGAGTGGCACCTATCATCATATCAAGCGTATCTTCTAACCTCGGGATAGGGAAATGATATTTGATGGTGATCTTGTTGATATCACAGCTTTCAACACACATTCACCATGATCCATCCTTCTTAGGAGTAAGACAGGTTGGTACAGTGCAAGGCCTAAGTCTTTCTTTGACAAAACCTCATTGTAGTAACTCATCCACCTACTTCTTGAGTTAAGAATGTTGTGTGGGGTTCATGCAATAATGTGCCAGGTTAGGAAGAGAGGCTCGAGAGACAAAATCTATAGCATGTTGAATGTCTCTAAGTGGAGATAACTGATTCGAAAGATCATCAGGGAAGACTTCAGCAAATTGAAAAAGAATAGTTTGGACTTTCTGAGGGATTGGCTTGATAGACTCAATGAAAGTCTCACGACTGACTAAAGCATAAAGGAGTCTCTCTCTCTCTCTCTCTCTCTCTCTCTCTCTCTCTCTCTCTCTCTCTCCCTCTTCGACTAATGTATTATTTAGGATGACACTTTTTGAAGGTGGGAATATTGTAATAGCTCAAATATTTGAAATAAATTTATTTGAAAAACATATAAAAAAAAATTTAAGTTGAATGCTTAGCATTGATTCAGTAAGTGTTGCAACATTAGGCCTGAACATTATATATGCTGTCTCACCCTATCGACTTCCTCACTTGGTTACTTGGCCATACTAATATTCATATAGATTCAAATTCTTTCAAGTTTAAATTTATTTGTAATTTGATCATTTTTCATTACCAATGTAGATTAGCTTACATGAATCAAGGTGTTACTAGTCTTAACATTATACTTGAATGCATAACAGTCAACATAGTTGTGAGCACATAAAGATCATTTTAAATGATTAGTGTTTATAGGTTTTATAAATTTAGGAAAAATGAATGCTAAATGGATAACATACATTTTTGCACACATTTTTTCATGCATCAAGTATTGCATTGATATGCATATGAATTAACATTTCACCACCTTAAACTATACATTATTTTCTTTATCTAAAAATTAATGTTTAACCTACTTGTTGGTCGTTTCTACCAAGAAAGATACATGATTATAATAATGGGGACTTACATTATGATATTGTCATTAATATAATGTATGAACTTATGCCTTATCCTGATAAACTATATGTAATATTAGTTTTTTTAATTAATGAATTATTAATTAATTATAAATTACTTTGTAAATAATTTATAGTTTTATTAAAAAATTTAATTAATATCTTAATGAATAATAATAATATGTTATCTTAATCTAAAAATATTTAAAATTAGAATAAACCTATTTTTATCTATCCTACTTTTAATTAATTGAGGAGCTTTTTTAAGTGTCCATCCTGTTATTTGGTTTGAATAGTCATACTCCCTTCTCTTTCATTATTAATGGTTCGGGGTGCAATTATGGGATCCTCTCTACTGTGAATTTTTATACTATACCTATGGTGCCATTTAGCAATAACGTGGAAGCTGATACATTTTCATTAATTTTTCACTTAATTGGTTGGTTTGTTAATACTAAAGGTAATATAAGAAATGTTCTCCCCTCTCTTATTATTTGGTTTTTATGGTTTGAAAGGAATAATTCTTGCTTTAATGGTGTAGGTATGAATAATAATATATTTATTCAGAATGTTAAAAATAAGATTAGGGATCTTTTCTCAGTTAAATTACTCTCGGTTAAGAATTTCAAAAATCATCTTATTAATGCAGTATCCATTGGGATTAAGCTAGATGTGCAGGTTGGTCATAAGCCTCCCAGGAGTGTTTCTTGGCTGAAACCTCCTAGCAAGTTCTTTAAGGTTAATGTGGAGGTTATTAATAATACGAATATGATGGCTTGTGGCAGAATCATCAGGGATTCTAATGGTAACTGCTTTGTGAGTATTGATGGCCCTTGTTTTAATTAGGATTTTAATATTACTATCACGGTTGCTATAAATTATGGTTTAAAGTTATGCTTTTCTACTGATTGAATTAATATTATTATGGAGGTTTCTGCTTCCTATTGCTTTGAATCTATTACTTTTAATATGATGGCTTCTGGCAATCATTAGGGATTCCAATGGTAACTGCATTGTGAGTATTGCTGACACTTATTTTAATTAGGATTTTAATATTACTATCACGGTTGCTATCTATTATGGTTTAAAGTTAAGCTTTTCTACTGATTGAATTAATATTATTGTGGAGGTTTCTGCTTCCTTTTGCTTTGAATTTATTTTTTTTAGGAATGGCAACATGAGTAATTCTGAGCCTTTTTACACGAGAAGGGATATTATGAATTGGCTGAGCATGCTCAATGTGTCTTTTTCTATTATTAATGGTGAGGGGAATGCTTATTCTAAGGTCATTGCTAGGTGGGGCAGAGGGTTGGTTTCCAATATCGATTTCAGTTGTTCTAATCTCCCGCACCATGTTAGGGGTCTCTTAAAGTTGGATAAGATTGGGGCTCCTTATGTTATTCCCTAAGGTGGATGGTTGTTGGTGTTGGTCTTGTTTCTTTTTTGTGATTTCCCTTGGTTGGTTGGGCCCTCTGTTTATTATTATGGTTTTTATTTGCCTCGCCTTCTTTCATTTATGTATTGCGGTTTGGGTGAGATTGCTTTTTGCAAATTTTTTTCAGCATTGTGGTGGTGGCTGACCTAGAATTGCAATGTGCTGCCTTTCATTTCTTTTGGCATTTAATATTTTTGGGATTTGTTTATTGTTATGTGTAGTTTTCTGAGTGTTTTTATTGAGATATTCTGGCAGTCCTTAGTTTTCACCTTTGGGATGTTCTTCATGTTGTTTCATTATTGTTGGTTCATTTTGGGATATAATGGTCCGTCGTTTTCTGCTATGAGTTTACTTATAGTTGCTTGGTTGTTATGGCAGCATTTCATGGGTTTTACCTTTAAGGTTGTTAAATTTACTATTGTATTGTTGTTAGTGCATGTTCTGGGAGCATGTGGTTTTTGCTTTTGTTACTGCTATGTCCTGGGAGTGTGATGTTGTTCCCCAGCTTTTTATTGGTATTCTGGAGGGCTTTTAGTGTTGTTATACTAGGGGTTCTCTCTTTGCTTTTGGAAAGTTGTGTATAGTGGTTAGTCATGATCATAATGCTATGAGACGAATGTTGGACTTTCTGGTTCTCTTTTGGTGGCTTAGGAAACATTTTTTTGATGGGTTGGTTTGTCAGTTTCTTGATGGTTATTGGGCTCTACATTGGTGGTATATCCTTACTATTTTATATTCATACTATTTTTTCTATTATTTTGCCTATTATCTCCTTGTGCAGGTTGTGTTCAATGCAAGTTTTTTAATGGTTGGCCTTCTCAGGGGGATTTTGGAGCTGGTTTTTATCTTTTTGACCTGTATAGTTTTTTGGGTGCTCATTCTTGTGCACCGTAGAATGTACATAGGTTTTTTTATATTTTTTAGTAGTAGGGAACTCAATCTCGTAGGTTTTTTACTTTTAATTTTGTAGCTCTTCGAAGTAGTAGGGAGTTTGAGTTCTCTTTAAGAATTTAGTAATCATTTTTTTATATTAACGCGTAAGCCCCGCCATGGGTTTCCCTAAAATAAAAAATAAAATGGAAGCTAATACATATTGTGGCGTGGGTCTCTAAATCCCAACTTGAATTGCTTCATGCAAGCTTACTATACTAATAATGTTATGGTCTATTGGTGGAAATTTACATGGCACAAAAGATGTTCTCTTAGGATGTGGTAGGTGGAAGTGCACTTTTTGCTCTTTTAGCCTGAATAGCACTTAACAGTTTTTTTAATGTGATTTCATTTATGCTTTCATTTGCAATATCCTTCTTGTTGCTTCCTTTTTTCTTCGAATACCAAGTATGCTCCATATTTTTGAATTTGTTGAAGATATGCAACATGCTTCTCTATATTTAAAACTCATATCTCTTTTATCTAAATGCTGATTTATTACTTCATTGAGAGCGAAAGAAATGAACGGATATTTTTTCATAACATCAATTGCCTATCAACTGTTACAAATAACATCAGAAGGGCCACTAATGCAAAAATAAGATGTTGGGAGCTTTATTTTTGAGATTTTTGCCATGTTGGGCAAAGATGATTGGTATTTTTCCACCATAGCTGGAGCCCATAGATGGCCATTTTTGCAACCGGAGCTCTTTGTTTTGACACTCAAAATAATTAGGCATTAGACAGTTTTGGCCCGCCTGAGTCTATAGTTTGTGTTCTTATCTTATTCTTTATTTAACTTTTGATCTTTTGGGGTTATGCCTTGCTCGTTTTTGTTGTATCTCAAGTGCTAACTTTCATTATATAGTGAGGTATATTTTTGTTTCTCTTGTAACTATTCTTCATAGTAAATGAATAAGCTTTGTCCACAATTTACCCCTAAAAAAATTAGCTTATTTTCTTCATACATTCTTTATGTACTTTCACAAGGAACTAAAAGGGGAGAGGCTGGATTTTTATTTTTTATTTTTTTTTTATTTAGTTTTACAACAATGTTCAGGATGTTGAAAATAGCTTGGTTGGGAGCTTTCAAAATATGCTTTTCATCAGGAGTTACATCAGTAATGAATGATGAACATATTTCATAATATGCAGCATCCTGCCACCTTCACAAACGTATACTCCTATATTTTAACAAAATTTAGTTGCTTGAATATCCTTTTAATATGCAAAAATATTGTAGAAAATACTTTTACATTTGACATATGATCAGAATTTATTCATTTTAGGAATTTTCATGTATTTATTTTGTTAAATTGAAATTTATACGTACTAAAATACATCTAAATTCAAAAATTTTCATTACAAAATTTGCTTGTAATTTGGTAAATTTTCATTACCAATCTAGATTCATAAATGGATCTCCTTTAATTTGAAGTTTACATGAATCAAGGTGTTAATACTCCTAATCATTCTACTTGAATGCATAACAATCAACACAGTTGTGAGCACATAAAGATCATTTTAAATGATTAGTTTGTTGATTTTATAAATTTAAGAATAATGCGTGCTAAATGGATGAGTTGCCACTTGAGCCTGGGTAAGATTGGCTCATTCTCAAGATTGAATAATTAATATCCATAGCATATTATTATATTCATTCTTTATTTTGATGCTAGATGCTGGATGAGTTTCCACTTGAGGCTGATAATATGGAGAAGGGTTATTCTCTGGATTCAGATTCAACCAGCTTGCCGAAAGTCTAGGATCTACCTTCTTCATTCTAGTTGGCATCCAATGATTTCAGATCACCTTATACTGCATCTCCAAAAAACTAGAGATCAAGGAGATCAACAAACTAGATAACAGTTGTCATCACTTTATTCTAGCTCTAATGCCAATGGACTAGGGTCTTATCCTTCAGTCGAAGCATAAGGCTACATGAAGAAGAAAATAAGTTGTTTTGTTATTTGAGATGACCTTCCATGGAAAATTTCTCATCACACAATCTTATAATTGAAGTCATCAAGGTTCATGCATGGCATAAGGCCCTTGTATACAAGGTGAGGTCTATTTTCCTTAAAATGCTATTTCTTGATATATTTTTTACACATGGAATAAGAACATGAGCTGCTAGATGACATGTGCATTTGCTAAAGTTTTAATGTAATTAAATGGAGTGCTGGTGGTTGTATGCTGCCTTAATGTTACAGTTTAAAGATATCTAAATTTTGTTTATTCTCTTTTATTTCCTTTGATAAATTATGTATTGTATTGTATCAGTAGTCCAAATTTGGTTGGCTACTATAAAAAGGGTCTGGATTCAAGTAATTGTAAACGATGATTAAACAAGCATTTCATATTCATTAAAATTCAAATTAATAATTTATTACTGCAAAAAATACCTTACAAATGATGACTATAACCCCTTGTCATCTAATCATCTTAATCTTCTTGTGTACTGGCTTTTGATTCTATGCTTCCAGCAGTGGTGTGAGCTTCATCAAGGTCTCAATACAAAATCACATGGAAGTATTATTTTGTTTAATGATTTAACAAGGAAAGTTATGATTGCTAAATATTTTTATGGGGACAAATGAGTTCTTGATAGTTATAACAGGAACCTTAAAGAGGTGGAGACACTATGAAGAACTATTTCAGGTTATATAAGTTTACAATGCTATATTCAAATGTACATAAATTTATAGTTGTTTCTTGAACAAAGCAATATATATCTATGTAAAAGATGTAGATTAAATTTGTTTGTTTTGATGATAATAAATTTTTTGGCATCTTCTAATGACCTATTATTTAATTTGAAGTTGATTATTTTTCAATATAATAAAGATGGAGAATGGTTCCGATAACATATATATATATATTGATCACTTAGATGATTAGCTCACTTTTTATGACATATAGAGATTGACAACATATAAAGGCTTGATGTTATTGTTGTTGTTGTTGTATAAATTAATACAAAAATTTCATAAAACTAAAATAAAACTTATAACTCTATATTTTACTCAAACTTATCACACTAAATAAAACTAATTCCAATAGAATAACAATTAATAATTGATAATATTTTTTATATTAGATATAACTTAAACACCAAAGTACTAATGACTAAAGATTTTCGATCTTCTAATGTTGAAGTTCTTTTATAACCAAATTTGAAGTAGATGGAGGCAACTAGCTATATGATGCATTTAAGCCTGATCTATATGATTGACTCATAAAGCTCCTTGCACAGTGGCCCTAATATTGAAACTTTAAGAGTGAATATTGTGAGAGATACATAATGTCCTCTTTGAAAAGCATCCCATACAGATGAATCTCAAAATTGTGATGGAAACAACCAATAAAAAATAGTTAGTTGTCTATGTAGTAGGAACTAATGTTAATCACTGACAAACTAATCATCGACTTACAAAATAAAGTTGCCTTCGAAACCCCGATAATGATTGTAATGAAATTGAATTTGAATTGGAGAGAACACATATTTTAAATTAACCCACAAAGTTCTAATAAAGTTCAAATATTTCAAAAGTGATTTTAGCATTACCTTGATAATGTATTTGTTCAATTTGAATCTCAACTGGGGAAGTACACCAAATTTTTGAAAAAAATACCCCTAAATTTCAAAGTTACTGATTTAAGTAATTAATAATAGAATATACTTGATAGGACATATAACTTTTGTAACATAAGGTTGACTTAAATGTGTCCCCTTACGACAAACACCCACATCAAGTCTATAAGGCACCATTGGACGAAACAACCTATGGCTACTAATAAGGATCATTCAGTTAAGTTGGGTCACTATCTACTTTGAATAAGTAGACTAGGGGCGTGATAGCCCAAGATGATGGAACTAATGAGATCTTGATCAGACTCATCATCATTCCCTTATCACCGAATTTAAGTGTACGATGATAAATTTTAAAACCTAAACTATCCTAAAATGTGAACTTCAAAAACCTAAAGTTTTGCTATATATGCTTGGTACCTAATGCCTATATAATAACTAGCCTTAATTGAAAGTTCTCTTTCAATATTGAGGAATGCAATTAACTATAAAGATTTTGCACCTATGAGAAACTGTACCTCATATCATAATTTCCTCCTCAAAGGAGAATGAAATCTCTATGTAGTGTCTTATATAAAATACAATATGCCTTCTAAAAATTTTTCTTGGAAGATCAATCTCATTAAAACTTTTTCTATCAATAAAATGGAGTACCGGGAAGTTGGAACACAAATTTTTAGAACCCATAACAATATTTAAAACTATAACACACTATTTCAAGAATGCTTTGACAATTTAAATACATGCAACTTACAAATTAACATTCATTTAAAGTATTTTTATTCCAACTTATAATCATAATACAACAAAAAGATCAATATTCCTTATAAGATGGTCTCCAACTTTTCATTTTCGAGAACAAAAAAAAAAAAAAAAAAACAAAGAAACAAATAGTCTCAAACCACAATCCAACCCTCAAACGATAATGCTTACCATTATATAGACCATTGAAAGTATCTCGATAATCATGCAGCCAGGCATTTAGTTGTGATTAAATAATTTGGGAAAAGCATATCCATATCCATGAACATTGACAAGCTTTGAATTCACGCAAGATTTAATACAAATTCATTAATATAAGAAGCAAGATTCATATTGAATAACAATGAAACTGTCATTCTTCTACTATATCATCAAAGTAATGAAAAAATACATCATTTGATGATAACCTCATTCCCATCAATTATGGAGGCACAATCATGTGAGGAACATCATGACGATAAAAAGCATAGAAAATTATCTCTAATCTTAAATCAAATAATCCTTTCTTTACAAGGAATTACTCAAAAATCATGTAGTTTGATGTACTCATTTATAATACCAATCTAAAAATGATCATGATCAAGTTGATTCACTGCTGCCAAGCTATAAGAAAGTGTAAATAAAATTAGATTTAAATTAGTAATACAAGAAATTGATAGACTTGCATAAATTATTTAATATGAACAAGCTTTAGTTGGTTTAATATATGTTTATTTGGACATTATAAACAATTTTATAATACTATTATTATACAAATTTGTGATTTTTATAAAAAAATTTGCTAGTTCAAAATTAATATTTAATAGAATAAAAAAATTATTAACACTATTATAGGGTGGCTATAGCAGTAGTTTATGTAACATTTGCAATTATAATATATTACAATAGTTTTAAAAGCTATTAATTTGAAGTGGTTAAAATCGATTAATTTGATCTTAGCAACAATTCTAGAAACCACTGCAAGCTGCATGATGTTATTGTTCAATTTTTTTAGTAGTAACATTTCACAGATATCATAACCTTAAATATATGCACTTCTGAAAGATACCGGATTTAATGAGTCTTTGTATTCAATTTATACTCTATTTTTTGTATATTTAATATTTTAATACTCATGATCAATGCTTAATGTTATTGTGTCAATTATTGCACGTGTTTGTCATCTTATTTTAGAAGCAAGATACAAAGTGCTTTTTTTTGTCATCTATTTTAGTGCGTAATATTGTCCATTAAAAGAGAAGCATAATATTAAGTTAAGAGTTACAAAGATGAGTATGCTTATGTGGATGAATGGCTTTACTTTTAGAGACAATATATGAAATGAGCATATACGTGAATGGTTGGAGTAACTCCAATTGAAAAAAAGATTAGATATAGTCACCTTAGATGGCTTCGTCACATAAAATGATGGCCTTCCAATAACCTGATTAGGAGAGTAGATATATTAGATTTGTCTTATGTTAAGAAAGTTAGTGGTAGACCTAAAAAGACTTGGTTAGAAAATATTAGAATGACATTTTTTATGAGATTTAAATGAGAATTTAACTCTAAACATAACACAATATAGGAAATAATTCATTTAGCTAACCCAACGTATTTGAATAAAGGATTGATGTTGTTGTTGTTATATTCTAAGTGTATTTTTTAGATGAAGTTATTGCAATTATATATCTACCCCATTTTAAGATGTGCGCCAGCCTAAAAAATGGTATATTATTGGGGAATACAAAAAATGGGATATTGGGGGGAAAATATTATTCCTTACATTTCTATGACATTTTTTTGTTATATATGGTTCTACAAGTCATCAAAGTAGTTATGAATTAATAAAACTTTTATCATTTACATAATAGTGTACAACTATACAAGATATACATTGCAAGTTTTTTCCCTTGTAAAGTTTATAATACTAGTCAACCTTAAAACCAATGAAATAATTTTCAAAGTTTATCTCACCTTAGAGAAGCTTATCTTTTTCATCAACCAAATGTCTTAATCCTGCTTGATTGCTTAGATTATCTTAAGCTATTTAACTTAAGTTAGCTTCAGCCCAACATAACATACCCTAAAAAAGATGCTACTTTCAGTGCAATTTAAAGAGCATGAAAGATCCAAAAAGTAGGAGGGAGGAGGAAAGAAATTAAATAAGAAAGAAATAAAAGGCTTTATCAGATAGGAGCCAACCTTGGAGATATGCTATTTCTTATCTTATTTATTCCTACTTTTTTTTTTAACTTCTTAATTGAACGATCATTTAAGAGCACATCAATTTGTTTTCCATGCCAACTCTCTCACTATAATATTCACCTAATCAATAAAAAGAAGATAATTGGTACCAAAGCATGTATTTTAGGCTTTAGGCTGTTAGAATAAAATCAGAATTAAAAATGATAAAAAAGAATTGATGCAGGACTAGGTATGATTTAAATGAATGTGTTAAGAGCTTGCATGTTTTGGAATAAGAGCAATAAGAATTAAAACATTAGCTAAACGATAATAGCAACTTGGTCCCTAGTTCCACCTACACCCAATTAACAAATACTCGGTTGTATGTCCAAGTAGATGGACATACAAAACTAATCTAAAATATGATGGCTTTATTGATTGCCTCAAAGCTAGACTCGTAGCTTAAGGCTTCAAACAATAATATGTAGTTAGGTACCAAGAAACCTTCATCCGGCCAGTTGCTAAGATACTCACCATTTATGTTCTTCTTATCATAACACTATATAATAAATAGTTAGTTTACCAACTAGATGTCTCGAATACTTTTCCTCATGGTAACCTTGAAGAACCTGTGTACATGACTCAACCTACAGGTTTCACCGACCCTCCCAAACCCCATAATGTATGAAAACTTCATAAAGCTCAATATAGCCTAAAATAAGCACCACATCAATGGTCCTCTTCCTTCTCAAACTTTCTACTCTATCGTGGCTTCTTCTTAACTAACTTAAATCCATCCCTACTCCTTAATCAATCTCAGGCATTCACTAATTCCTCCAACATTATGTAGATGACATTCTCATCACCAATAATAATTAATAATTATTCTCCTATCACATTCAAGACCTTGAACAACATATCACTCTTAAGAATCTTGGAACCATCATACTATTCTAGGACATCCAAGTAATCATCAAATCTAATTCCTACTTTTTCCATCTAACTAAGTATGCTCAGGAGCTCTTTAAAAATTTGGCTTATCAGATGATAAACCTGCTATCACACCAATCCCACTCAAATTTCCACTAACATCTACTAGCAACCTTCCATACGATAATCTAACCATTTGTCACCAAATCGCTAGTTTACTTCAATATCTTATAATAACTCAACTCGACATTTCTTTTGCGACCAACATATTATGCCAACATATGAACAACCCTCTCCATAAACATTATATATAAATGAAATGCCTCCTCAGATATCTCAATGGCACTCTTCACATTGGTCTACCCATAACTCGTGGCAAACTCACTATCCACTCCTATTCCAATTCAGATTGGGCATCTAATCCTTTCGATATAAAATCTATAATATATTTTTCTCCTTTCTTGGAAAAACCCTTGTATCATGGAGTGTTAAGAAGCAAGTAATAGTTATGAGGTCCTCTACCGAAGTTGAATATTGGCCTCACATCAGCAGCATCCAAAATTATCTAGATTTGTAGCCTTCTTCAAGACTTCAACAACCACTCTTCAAGACCCATACCACTACATTATGACAACATTTCTGCAATGGCTCTAACCAACAATCATGTCTTCTATGCTTGCATGAAATGTGTAGATATAGAGTAACACTTCATTTGTGATCACATTCATTTTAAAGACATTGAAGTTCATGACATCGACACCAAGGATCAACTCGCCAACATTCTCACCAAAGCTCTACCTCCAACTCAGTTTCATTACTTACAACATAATTTGAATCACCAAAAAATAGGATCTTTAATTTGAGGGGAGTTGATAAGGACTCATTTGATAAGCACACAGCTGCATCAGACCTGCTTTCACATTTCCACTTCTCTGCACAACAGTAGAAGATTCTTTGCTTCAGTCATCCTGACCGTTACTTGCCAATTGACCAGTTTTTCTCATCCATTCATATACTAATGCTTTATTTATTACCTTTTATATATATGGAGCTACTGTAATCTCTTCAAAACACACACACACACATGAAAAAAATTTAGCTCCTCCTCTATTCTCATATTTATGTATTTACCATTTCTCTTTAAATACTCCATGAGCCCACGCCATTTCCTAATGATCCTCATTTTGATCAACATTTTAAAAAATTAGCAAGGCTTTGCCAAAACAGGTCTTATGCTGGGATATGCATCAATTGTTACAGCAGCTTTAAGCTTTCTAAATACCATCCTTATAGAGCTTTATGGAACCCAAGGAATATTAAAAATGATATTAGTTAAGAACTTGAGAATAATGGTGATGTTAGAGTTCATGACCATGAGGAAAAACTAACTTCAAAGAAGCTAAAAGTAATGGCAAAAGATTCTAATGTGAAATTTTTCAATCCAAGCAGTGAAGCCTTAACAATTGCTTATGCATTGCAACTATTTGAGCTTGTAGAGAACTCATTTGAGTTATGTAGGACCAACTTCCTCCACTTTAAGACCATGGACTAGATGTCCAAGCTGAGGAAAAATATATTTTAGTTGATATTTCATTAGCAAATACTATGGTACAAAATATCATGGAAATGTTAGAGATTAAATATTAGAAAAAGAAGAAAAGGAGGATATTGTGAATGACAAAGGAAGAGGTACTTATATTATACACTACAGGAAAAATGCTGAAAACCGGCGGTTTTTTCCGGCGGTTAGTCTAGATTTACCGGCGGTTTTTAAAGTTACCGGCGGTCTAACGGCGGTTTGTGAACCGCCAGAAAAAACGGCGTAGGAAACCATTTCCGACGGCTTGTTACCGGCGGTTTATTTTTGCGGCGGTTTTCCGGTGGCCAATACTGCCGGTGACCAACGGAATTTTAACCGTCGGTCTGCCGGCGGTTAGGCCACTGGTATTGTAACCGCCGGTAAGCCGCCGGTCACATTACCGGCAGTTTTCCGGCGGTTAAACCTGGCGTCGTCTGGTTCGTAGACCGCCGGACGGCGCCGTTAGACCGCCGGTACATTACCGGCGGTGGACGGCGGTTAAAGCCGTCGGTCTTACCGACGGTTTAAACCGTCGGGAGTCCATCGTATAACCGCCGGCGGCCGTCGATAAGCCGCCGGTCTTTACCGGCGGTTTAATAATATAACCGGCGGCTTATCGGATGAGCGGAGGACACGATAGAGCGAGCGACCGAGAGAGAGAAGAAAGCTTGAAAATGAAATGAGCGGAGCGAGGGGGCTCATATTAGGGCTTTTACCGGCAGTTTTCCAGTGGTCTGGGCCGCCGGAACAAAATCACTTATCAACGGCGGTTTAGACCACCGGATAACCGCCGGTTCATGGCTTTTACCGGCGGTCTGGGGCGCCGGAATAAAATCACTTATCAACGGCGGTTTCGACCGCCGGAAAACCGCCGGTTCATGTTGATATCCGGCGGTTTACCGGTGGTTTATAGACCGTCGGTAATACTGGCGGTGTATCGTAGCTAAGCCGCCGATTTGGCCGTCGTTAGAGTCCGACGGCTTAACCGCCGGCG
>NW_021318785.1:279429-527799 GCF_001605985.2 Dendrobium catenatum
GAAGAGAGATTCACCAATAGATAATTAAATAATTTATTCTCCTATACATTCAAGACGCTTGAACAATCATATCACTCTTAAGAATCTTGGAACCATCACATACTATTCTAGGACATCCGTAATCATTCAATCCCTAATTCCTACTTTTTTTTCATCTAACTAAGTATGCCTCAGGAGGCTCTTTAAAAATTTTTGGTTATCCGATGATAAACCTGCTTCACAACCAAACCACTCAAATTTCACTAACATCTAACTAGCAACCTTCCTACGATAATCTAACCATTTGTCCAACCAATGCTAGTTTTATTCAATAATCTTCATAATAACTCAACTCGACATTCTTTTGCGACAACATATTATGGCCAACATATATGAACAACCTCTCCATAAACATTATGATAATAAATGAAATGCCTCCTCAGATTATCTCAAATGGCACTCTTCACATTGGTCTACCGCATAACTCGTGCAAACTCCTATCACCTCTATTCAATTCGAATTGGGCAATCTAATCCTTTCGATATAAATAAATCTATAATAATAATTTTTCTCCTTCTTGGAAAAAACCCTTGTATCATGGAGTGTTTAAGAAGCAAGTAAATAGTTTCAGAGGTTCCTCTACCGAAGTTGAATCATTGGCCCTCAACATTCAGCAGCAATCTCAAAATTATCCTAGATTTTGTAGCCTTCCTTCAGAGACTTCAACAACCACTCTTCAAGACCCATACCCACTACATTATGACAAAATTTTCTGCAATGGCTTCTAACCATACAATCATGTCTTTCTTATGCTTGCAATGAAATGTGTAGTAATATAGAGTAACACTTCATTTGTGATCAAACTAATTCATTTTAAAGAACATTGAAGTTCACTGACATCGACAGCCGAAAGGATCAACACGCCAAACATTCTTCACCAAAGCTCTACTCCAACTCAGTTTTCATTACTTACAACATAAATTTGAATCACCAAAAAATAGGATCTTTAAATTTGAGGGGAGTTGATAAGGACTCATTTGATAAGCAACAGCTGCATCAGACCTGCTTTACAATTCCAACTTCTCTGCACAACAGTAGAAAGATCTTTGCTTCAGTCATCCTGACCGTTACTTGCCAATTTGACCAGTTTTTTCTCATCCATTCATATTACTAATGCTTTATTTATTACTTTATATATATGGAGCTACTGTACATCTCTTCAAAACACACCACAACACACATGAAAAAAATTTAGCTCCTCCTTCTATTCTCATATTTATGTATTTACCATTTCTCTTTAATACTCCATGAGCCACGCCATTTTCCCAATGATCCTCATTTTTGATCAACATTTTAAAAAATTAGCAAGGCTTTGCCAAAACAGGTCTTATGCCGGATATGCATCAATTGTTACATGCAGCTTTAACTTTCTAAATACCATCCTTATAGAGCTTTATGGAACCAAGGAATATTAAAAATGATATTAGTTAAGAACTTGAGAATAATGGTGATGTTAGAGTTTCATGACCATGAGGAAAAACTAAACTTCAAAGAAGCTAAAAGTAATGGCAAAAGATTCTAATGTGAAATTTTTTCAATCCAAGCAGTAAGCCTTAACAATTGCTTATGCATTGCAACTATTTGAGCTTGTAGAGAACTCATTTGAGTTATGTAGGACCAACTTCCTCCACTTTAAGACCAATGGACTAAGATGTCCAACGCTGAGGAAAAATATATTTTAGTTGATATTTCATTAGCAAATACCATGGTACAAAATATCATGGAAATGTTAGAGAATTAAATATTAGTAAAAGAAGAAAAGGAGGATATTGTGAATGACAAGGAAGAGGTAACTTTATATTATACACTACGGAAAAAACGCTGAAAAACCGGCGGTTTTTGCCGGCGGTTAGTCTAAGATTTCGCGGCGGGTTTTTTAAAGTTACGGCGGTCTAACGGCGGTTTGTGAACGCCAGCAGAAAAAACGGCGTAGGAAACATTTCCGACGGCTTGTTACCGGCGGTTTTATTTTTGCGGCGGTTTTCCGGTGGCCAATACTGCCGGTGACCAAACGGAATTTTAAGCCGTCGGTCTGCCGGCGGTTAGGCCACTGGTATTGTAACCGCCGGTAAGGTCCGCTGGTCACATTACCCGGCAGTTTTCCGGCTGTTAAACCTGGCGTTGTCCGGTTCGTAGACGCCGGACGGCGCCGTTAGACAGCCGGTACATTACCGGCGGTGGACGGCGGTTAAAGCGTCGTCTTACCGACGGTTAAACCGTCGGGAGTCCATCGTATAACCGCCGGCGGCCGTCGATAAGCCGCCGGTGCTTTACCGGCGGTTTAATAATATAACCGGCGGCTTATCTTGTCCGTCCGGTATCGTAGTTTCCGGCGGCTAAATCTGCCGGTTAGCCGCCAGAAACCTGTCAGCACCTGAAAAAAAATTGACAGCATCCCTCTATTTGAGGGAGGTTTAACCGTAAAGCCTAAAACCTGTAGAAAAAGCATATATATGTTGGGCAACACGCGCTATATTATCAACAGCGCAGAAAATACAAATAAAATCAAAAATTCATCACAACATTACAATCACAAATTCACAAGATAGTTCATGATAATGCTACATCACAAGTTCAGAAGTTCACAAGTTCTAATTAATAACATTCATCAAACATAAATAAACATCTAATCATCATCTGTATCCTCACTGTCTGCAGATGGCTACTCCTGTTGTCCTTCTTCCTTTGTTTTCCAGCCTCTGTAGGATTGCAACTCTGCTTGCATTTCAATCTGAGCGCTTCCTCATTTCTTTCAATCTCTCTTAGCTTGAACCTTTTCATCTCTTCAATCTCTCTAGTAAGTGCTGCAACCCTCTCAACTTACAGATTCTTCAGCTCCACTTGGATCATGAAATGCAGAGGTGTATGAACTGCCCTCAATAGCAAACGCTTGTGAACCATGCCATATACCCTCCCCTCTGTCTTCCACAAACAACTTCTGACCATGTCTGATACTCGAAGTATGGGCCGATCCAGAAGATGATCCCTCGCCAGTGACTGCTACTTTCTCTATCTCATAAGAAATCATCCCTGCGAGTTACAAATAGTTTTATTAAAATAAATTTTTTATTCTAAAAATCCAAAAAATTTTATCACATGAGCCTTCTTAGACTTCTCATCAACCCACTGCTGTGCAGCTTGGAATGTTGATGAGTTTCTCTGTATGCAACTCCAATGGTGTTCTGCTCCCGACCAGGTGGTCTTTCTGAAAATTTGATGCTTAGTTATACTAACATAAATATATGTAATAAACCTCAATTCAAAACACCTTACCAGTCGCCGCCTATGTTCTGTATGAGGTAACAGATCCACCAGTATGAAGAGAGCTTTCCTAAACTGCCGCAGTCAGAGGTCTGTTCTGTTTTATTCTGCTCTCTCATTTTTATAAACTCTGGGGTAAGCCCAAGCCTACCTCAAATCTGCCCAGCTCCATCTCACAATCAAATTAAGGCCTCTGCCCGGACTTTTAAATGTCCATGACATGTCTCTGAGACGGGTCGCTCCTCTCCTCTCAAAATTTGATCTGATCCTCAGTGCTGTACTCAGGCAACCACCTAAATTCTTTTATGTAAAATTTAGGCGAATATCAAAAAGATTAGTACAAATTAAATCATTATTTGAAATCATACCAAAAAAAAAAAAAATAGACCTGAAATTCTCCAAACCACATATCTCTAACTGGCTTTGGGATCATTCTTCCAGGATAAGTAAGGAGCATCCATCACTTATTCTTTATTATACTCCGCGGATCGATATGTATAGGTGGCCTTGAAGGATTGAAGCTGCAAGTGACTTTGTTTTAATAACATGTAATATATCGAAATAAAAACAATTAATAACTTAAATTGAACTTACTTATCGCCGTCAGGCTGATGTATTGACGCTATCTGTTGCGTTGCAAGGATCCTAGCGCGAACCTCTGGTGGTCCGTGATGGTCCACCTGTTCATGCTGCAGCCGGATAGGGGTAGTAAATATGGGTAAGGGGTAAGGAGGGTGAGGACACAGTGGATGGACCAGCAGCCTGTGATGATGGTGGGGAATATGGATGAATGGAGAAGCATGTGTCTGATCTGGAGAGGGGAAAGCGAGGACTCATCGAGCTGGGAGGGAAGTGGCGAAGGGAAGTATGGAGGTACAACAAGAGGTGGATCCTAAACTGTCCTGACCTGCTCTGGTGAAGGCTGCTTGGCTCCTGGCAGGTGGTGGCCGTGGTGGTGTAGGCTAGAATCTGGTGAAACTGAAGGCCCCTCACCTACTCAGTCTGTATGGGTCTGCTAGTCGTAATCTTCTTCGGCGAAAACTTTTGAGGCAATGATTTAGGAGGAGGATCGTCGCGCCTGAAGCCATCTGCAATATTAAAAAAAAAATAATTACTAAAATTGAGAAACAGTTAAATAAACCATTTTAAATAAAGCAGTTAATAAAGCAGTTATAGAAGTAGTTAATGAAGCAGGTAATGAATTACGAGAAGCGTTAATAAAACATTTGCACGTTGAAGTAAATGTACCCTACATGTTGGAGGCATAACAATTGTTATACATCCAAATAGATTTTTTATGCTTTGAAGGACTTAAGCATGCTCTAAAAAGAAAAAAGCTTATCCATATGTTGCATTTAAATAAAATAAACGCATAGATTTTGATTTGGGCTAAAGGGCAAGGTGGTCAACCGGGTTGACCCAGGGTACAAGTCTAGGCCCACAGACACGACTTGACTCTCTCAACCCATTGGAGAGGGTCTTGGTTCGACTTGGTCAATTTGACCAAGTCAACTCTTATTAATGACTTGATACCCAATGTCATAATCCCCTCACAGGTCTATTACAACTAAAAGTACACATCATATATATCAGTTATAGATTATTGAAAGCGAAACTTATAAACTTTAAGTTGACCTCCATAATCAATGTTTTTCCTTCAACTCCTTTCTATTCTTATCCACAATGAAGAATATCATCAAGTAAAAAGATACACCAAGGTACATCCTCTCTCACAAATGTATAGTGAGAACATCTATGAGTAAAGCAAAAAAGATATGGACTTCTTGCCGATCCTTGATAATAATACAACCGAAATAGGAAAATAACTTGATCAAACCACCATGTAATAATGACACAAGTAATAGCTCCTACATACATATCAATAATGATTTAATATAAGCATTATTAACTCCTTTTCTTCTTAAGAACCCTCCATAAAGCACTTCTCTTTGGAATATTAACATATGTTTTCTCTAAATAGATAAATATCATACATAGATCTCCTTATTCTCATTATATTTCTCCATCAACTCTCAAAAAATGTATGACTTCCATTGTACAACTACCAAGCATTAATCCAATTGAATTTTGAGAAACATTAGTATCACACCTAAACTATGCACCATAACTCTCTCCCACAATTTTTAAAGTATGAACATTAACTAAAAAGATAATATCATCAAATAATCAAAGTAAAACCATAAAAAACCTTAAAAGAGAAATCAATTATTTGGGGTGGAAATCGGTCGGCGGTCGGGCGTCGGAAGTAAACTCGTCGGCGGCGGTGGGACTGGGGTCGGCGGCGGTCGGCTGGGGTCATCGGCGGTCGGAATGGGGTCGGCGGTCGGAGTTCCTTCGTCGGGGGCTGATCGGACGAGCGGAGGACACGATAGAGCGAGCGACCGAGAGAGAGAAGGAAAGCGTGAAAATGAAATGAGCGAAGCGAGGGGGCTCGTTATTAGGGCTTTTACCGGCGGTTTTTCCAGCGGTCTGGGCCGCCGGAACAAAATCACTTATCAACGGCGGTTTAGACCGCCGGTTCATGGCTTTTACCGGTGGTTTTCCGGCGGTCTGGGCCGCCGGAACAAAATCACTTATCAACGCCGGTTCATGTTGATATCCGGCGATTTACCGACACTTTATAGAGCGTCGGTAATACCGGCGGTGTATCGTAGCTAAGCTTCCGATTTGGCCGTCGTTAGAGTTCGACGGCTTAACCGTCGGCGGAGCCGTCGGTAATACCGATGGTCCATAAACCGCAGGTGCAAACCGCCGGTATTTGCCATTTTTCCTGTAGTGATATTTTTCTTTTCTCCCTTACATAAAAATAATAAGGATAAATCTCTATTTATACTTTTACAAAGACCATTTTAGAATTATAATCTTGAGAATTTTATGATAAAATTTTAACTAATAACTAACTAGTGAAGTTCTTCCAGATTCTAGAGAATTCTTCAATACAATTTCCATGATACAAAAAAATAAGATTGATAATTAGTTTTGCTTTACATTTTCAAACACTCCCCTCTTAAACAAAAATTATTATTAATCACTCTAAGAAGTATCTTTAATTTTATGAATTGTTCTGTACCTAATGGCTTTGTCAGAATATCTATAAATTGATCTTTAGTTTTCACATACATCACTTAAAATTCTTTATGCCTGATATGATTTCTTTATATAATGAAAATGAAAGTTGAATTTGTTAGAATTAGAATATAAAGTACATGATTTAGTGTACCTATAATATATTAAAAAATTCTCTTGGCTTCCTTCACGTGTGTCTTAGTGGGATTTTTCATGTAACTGCTAAAAATTTCAGCTGCATATAGAATGCCTGGTCTCATACAAGTTAGATATCTCAAACTTCTGAACATAGTTGGATATAAAATATTCCCTTCTTCCTTCTTTGATAGTTTAATTCCACATCCAATTGGAGTACTTATTGTATTCCAATTCTACATGTTGAATTTCTTGAGAATTTCTTTTGCATAAGTTTATTATGTGATAAAAATTTCATCTTTACATTAATCCTGAGAAAAAATGACATTATACCAAAATCTGTCATCTAAAATTCTTTTACCACAGATTGCTTAAACTCCTTAAATAAAAATGTATTGTTGCAGGTAAAAATAAGACCATCCACGTATAAACAAACAAGTAATATATCTCTGTTATTATATTTCTTCACATAGAGAGCATTCTTATAAGGGCATTAAATATAATTATTTTTTTTCAAGTACGAATCGATTCTTGCATTCCAAGCTCTTGAAGCTTACTTTAACCCATAAAATGCCTTTTTTAATTTATAGACTATTGATTCATGCTCTTCTTTGATACATCTCAATGGCTATTCAACATAAAGTTCTACTTCAATTACTCCATTTAAATGGGTCCGTATACATCCATATGAATTAATTGAAGAGGCTTCTTTGCTCTAAAATTTGCTTCATTTTGAAAACTATTTATATATTGGTTGCTCTCCAAATACATAATGTTCACAAATTTGATTTTGATTATTGATATTTGGTAACCCATGTACTATTACTTTTCTTGACATATTATTTAAACCTCCAAAATTTAAATGCTTGACCACATATGCCAAACCCATGATGGATCTTTCACATATGCCTTTAAGCATTTCGTGTCACTATTTTTATATTTAGAATAAATATTATATAAGTTGTCATCTCCACTTGGGGAATTAATTCATCTGAATTATTTTTAATAGTAAGCTTTTTATCCTTCATATGGATATCAAATCCTTGCTCAAATAATTACCCCAAGCTTTAAATATATTACTTTTCATATTCGCACAAAATAAACATAAAAAATAAATTGATGAGTGCCATCATTAAAAAGAATAAGAATTTTACTTTTTTCCTTTCACCAAAATTTTTGAGGAGTCACCAAAATATTTTTGACTCTCCATGCCATCTTTTTATTGAACATGCTTTTATTCCCGTACATATGATTACTTACTTCAATATTTAAGTGCTAATTTTTTTTTTATTTTTCATCTTCTTCTCCTTTCAATTAATTCTAATAATAAAACTTAATCCTCTTTTATTTCCTTAACAAGGCAAGCTTTCTCTTGATTTTGATAACATTTAGAAGCACAATGATCAAATTTATTGCAAATATAATAATTAACATGAGATTTTTTATACCTTTTGTTCTTGGCTCTTTCTTCCACTCATCATTTCTTGAGTTTTGACTTTCTTTATTAATTCCTTGATATTCACCACATCCTCATCCACGTCCTCAGCCTCTTCCAAAGACATGAAGAAGATTATGACAATGACCTCGACCTCGGCCTTGTCCATAAATGTATTGAGCCTTTAATTATCTTCATATTTGTGTATGACATCTTTTTCAACTTTTAATAACACTTTAATTAATGAACTTATTCGATAGTATTCTATTCTTATTTTTTTTCCTTTGCTCAGAAGCCATTAAAGAGCACATTAATTTATCAATAATTATTGTCTCTAAATCTTTACTTTGTCAATAGCTACTACAATATGCTCATATTTATCATTCTCTGAATGCAAAATTTTTTCTATCACTCGAATATCTTCTAATTTGTCTTTGTACCTTCATAATTAATTGACAATAGTCAAGAATCTTGTTAAATAGTACTCCACATTTTCTGCTACCATCATTTGAAATGCCTCAAATTTAGCTTGGAGGTTTGAAGTCAATTCATCTTTATCTTTAAGAATATCTATAAACAAAAATTATTATTAACCACTCCAAGAAGTATCTTTAATTTTATGAATTGTTCTATAGTTAATGGTTTTGTGAGAATATCTATAATTTGATCTTTAGTTTTCACATACTTTACTTGAACTTTTTTATGCTTGATATAATCTCTTATATAATGATAATGAAAGTTGAAATTCATTAGAATTAGAATATAAAGTACATGATTTAGTGTACCTTTAATATATAGAAGAATTCTCTTGGCTTCCTTTACATGTCTTAGTGTGATTTTTCATGTAGCAGCTAAAAATTATAGCTACATATAGAATGTTTGGTCTCATACAAGTTAGATATCTCAAACTTTTGAACATAGTTGGATATAAAATCTTCCCTTCTTCTTTCTTTGATAGTTTGATTCCACATTCAATTGGAGTACTTATTGGATTGCAATTCTACATGTTGAATTTCTTGAGAATTTCTTTTGCATATGTTTATTATGTGATAAAAAATTCTTCTTTACTTTAATCCCAAGAAAAAATGACATGATACCAAAATTTGTCATCTAAAATTCTTTTAACATAGATTGCTTAAACTCCTTAAAAAAAATGGACTATTGCAAGAAAAAATAAGATTATCCACATATAAACAAATAAGTAATATAACTCTATTATTATATTTCTTCACATAGAGAGCATTCTTATAAGTGCATTGAATATAATTATTATGTTTAAAGTACGAATCGATTCTTGCATTCCATGCTCTTGAAGCTTACTTAACCCATAAAAGCCTTTTTTAATTTATAGACTTTTGATTCAAGCTCTTCTTTGATACATCTCAATGCCTATTCAACATAAAGTTCTTGTTCAATTACTCCATTTAAAAATACAAATTTAACATCCATTTGATAAACATACTATTTATTTTGTGCAGCAAGAGAAATAATTAAGTGAATAGTTTTCATATGAATAACAAGAGAAAATACCTCATTGTAGATAATGCCTTCCTTCTACTTGCTTCCTTTGTCTACTAGATGTGTCTTATACTTTTCTACATCACTTTTTACATTTTTCTTTACTTTGTATACTCATTTTACCCCAATAGCTTTATGGCAATTTGGCAATATTCTGATTTCACATGTTGCATTCTTCACTAGAGATTTGATCTCTTCATCAATAGCACATCTCTTTCTTTCATCTTTTAAGGCATCTTCATATTCCAATCGTCCATTATTTGTAAGTAAGCAAATAAAACAAAGTTTGTCAATTACCTCATAAAGCTCTCTTAAATTTCTTCTTTTTCTTAGCCTTTGATTATCTTCTAAAATATTTGAGCTTCGAGAATATTAATCTTGCAAATTTCTAGATGGTTGTTCCTCATATTATAGCTCTGTAGGTGTTTTCTCTTCCTCTTGAGTGTCTTTATTTTGCCAATCTCATGCTCCTTCATCGAATTCCACATCCTTATTTAAAATAATTTTTGAACTGTTAGGATCAAATAATTTATAATATTTAGGTTGATAGCCGATTAAGATGAGTTTGGAGCTTCTATCATCAAGCTTATCATTATTTGTTCAAGAACATGTACATATGCAATGCTCCCACACTCCTTCAAATGAAGATATTTGGCTTTATTCCAATCCATTCCTCTTATGACGTCATATCTTGTAAGCTTGAGGATAAGCACCAATTGAAAATATAGACTTCACATGCCACCACCACATCAAAAAAATATTAAGACATTCTTGCTTTTGATCATTCTTCATACCATATTAAGAATAGTGCAATTTTTTATTTTACCTACTCCATCTTGTAAGGGTAAAAGAGTGTATTTAGTTTATATCGAATGCCATGTTCTTCAAAATATTCTTTGAATACTTTAGAAGTAAATTCTCCTCCTTAATCAGATCTAATGGATTTTATTAAAAATCAACTTTCTTTCTCTACACTTGCTTTAAACTTCTTAAATAGAATGAAAGCTACTAATTTTTCTTTGAAAAAAAAAAACCAGTATCTTTCTTAGATAATCATCAATAAAAGTTACGAAATATCGATGCTTACCGAAAGGTGCTAGAGCAATGGGTCCGTATACATCCATATGAATTAATTCAAGAGGCTTCTTTGCTCTAAATTTTACTTCATCTGGAAAACTCTTTATATATAGGTTGCTTTCCAAATACATAATGTTCACAAATTTGGTTTTGATAATTGATATTTGGAAACCCATATACTATTACTTTTCTTGACATATTATTTAAACTTCCCAAATTTAAATGCTTGACCACATATGCTAAACCCATGATGGATCTTTCACACATGCCTTTAAGCATTTCGTGTCACTATTTTTATATTACGAATAAATATTAAATAACTTATCATCTCCACTTGGGGAATTAATTCATCTGAATTATTTTTTATAGTAAGCTTTTTGACCTTCATATGGATGTCAAATCCTTGCTCAAATAATTACCCCAAGCTTAAAATATAATACTTTTCATATTCGCACTAAATAAACATAAAAAATAAATTGATGTGTTCCATCTTTAATAAGAATAAGAATTTTGCTTTTTTCCTTTAACCAAAATTTTTGAAGAGTCGCCAAAATAAATTTGACTCTCCATGCCTCCTTTTCTATGAACAAGCTTTTTTTCTTGTATATATGATTACTTGTTCCAATATTTAAGTGCCAATTATTTTCATTTTCATCTTCTTCTCCTTTTAATTAATTCTAATAATAAAACTTGATCTTTTTTTATTTCCTTAACAAGGCTAGCTTTCTCTTGATTATGATAATATTTAGAAGCACAATGACAAAATTTATTGCAAATATAATAATTAACATGAGATTTTTTATACCTTTGGTTCTTGGCTCTTTCTTTATTATTTCTTTAATATTCACCACATCCTCATCCATGTCCTTAGCCTCTTCCAAAGACATCACCAAGATCATGAAAATGACCTCGACCTCGGCCTTGTCCATAAATGTATCGAGCATTTAATTAGCTTCATATTTGTGTATGCCATCTTTTCATCTTTTAATAAGACCTTTAATTATTGAACTTATTTGATAGTATTCTATTCTATTTTTTTTCCTTTGCTTTTTTCCCTTTGCTCATAAGCAATTAAAGAGTATATTAGTTTATCAATAATTAGTGTCTCTAAATATTTACTTCGTCAATAACAACTACAATATGCTCATATTTATCATTCCCTAATGCAAAATTTTTTCTATCACTCGAATATCTCTTAATTTGTCTTTGTACCTTCATAGTTGATTGATAATAGTCAAGACTCTTGTTAAATAGTCCTCCATAATTTTTGCTGCCATCATTTGAAGTGCCTCAAGTTCAGCTCGGAGAGTTTGAAGTCAAATCTTCTTTATCTTACCTATACATTTACATGCAACCTGAATAATCTCCCACGATTGCTTAGTGTTGGATGCACTAGCCACTTTATCAAAGGTTTCCTCATTTAAGGCTTGATTGATGAAGAAGAGCACTTTCTTGTACTTCTTTCTACTTACTTTCCACAATTTCCTATGGGTTATTGATAGTTCTGCTTCACCTTAATGCTCAACATAGATTTTTTCAACTATCTCCCAAATATCTTATGACCAAATAATGTCTTCATTTGAAGACTCCAATTCTCATAATTCTCCTTTGTCATACAAGATAGTTGTTGATTCATACCACTTGCCTTCAAACTGGGCTCTGATACAAATTGTTTGAAAAAAAAAATTTATAAAGAAGAAGAGGATTATATTAGGAATGACAAAGGAAAAAAAACATATGTAATATCTTTTTCAATATTACATCAAAATGACAAGGCCAAAGTCTTATTTATAATTGTACAAAGTCCATTTTTGAATCACAATATAAAGAATTATATAATAAATGTGCAACTAACAACTAACTAGAGAAGTTGTTCCATATTCTAGGGAATTCTTCAATATAATTCATAGATAAAAAAAATAAACACTTGATAATTAATTTTGGTTTAAATTTTTAAATAGGAATCACAGTGGCTTCAAGCATGTTGAATGTGCCTAGCTTGTCCATTTCAATGAATACACCTTAAACTTGAATAAAAAAGAGCTTCTTTCACACAATACTATTTGTGTAAGATGGGTTGATCGAGTTACGAAGAGAATAAGAACCATTTCAAGCTATGTGGAGAAGGAACACAAAGTCCATATTATGAATACCAATCATCTTCCATAGATGATAAGGCTTTTCTTCATCGTTAGCTGTTTGATTCTCATACATCTCTTGAGTATCTCTTAAAATTGCCTATAATTTCTTTTCTACCATTCCATCAAGCATACTAAGGTCTGAAGCATTGAGCTAAGTTGAAAGCGGGATGGGGTGAGAATTCTAAGTTTATGTATCTTTAGGTTTTGAATTCATTTTAGAAAAGATTTCATAGACAATTTGACAAATTTTGGAACAAATGCTGCTAGAAGCTCAAATTGATTCCTTCAAACGTTTTTCAAAGAATGCAAAGAAGCATGGGTAAATTAAAAGATGATTGAAAATATTTAGTTCCTGGTTGTGAATTTTTCCTAAGCTTATAGCCCTTATGAGCATAAAAAGTTAATTTACATATTATTTTGTCATATGTATGGTAAGTAACTTTAGAGTAGGTTTCCATTATTTGTCTTGGCAAGCTATTATTGTATGGGATTTTCCACAGTTTTTAACCATTTGGGTGCATTTTAATTGCCAAATATATTCTACTAATATAAAATATAGAAGCACTGAATGTCACAACTTTGGCATGAATTTTAAAATTCTTATGAAAATCATAAAGAAGTTGTGTCAATAGAAAATATCTAGGTATTCAACTATGAATAAGAAGAAAGAGAATCAAGTGGCAAGGAAAATTGTGACACAAGAAGGAAAACTCTCTCTTACACTCTCTACCTCTACACATGTCTCTCTTGTTACATGTAAAAATTGATGTGTGGCGAATCCATTGAATATTTAATTTAAATTTAATATCTCAAAATAAGTTGTACACTCAAACATAGTTGTTTGTCAATAAAAATCAAATGTTGCTATCAAGTTCTATTATATCAAATTCTTTTACATTGTTCTCATTCTACTTGCTCAGCCTTTTTTATCTATTCCAACATAGTTCGGTGGATAGAACTTTGACACCATGGATCCAATGATGCTATTATTGTATGTTAAGAGTGTTTATGATGATATAGGAAAAAAATGAACCTCTTACATTGAATGAAAATTTTGCATATGCATGTAAATAAATTAAGAACAATTCATAAGTGTCATGAGACTTTTGCATTTAGAAAACTTAAGAGAAAAAATCATGGGACATTGCCCAATTAAAAGAACTTTATTCTTATAAGTCGAATAAATAAAAAGAAAATTATGAGATAATTTAAATAAAAATATATTGAATTTATTTAAACACCCATATGATTAATTAGATTTAAACAAAATAAAAACAAATATGATATTTTATGCTAATAATAAAAAAATCTTAAATCTATTACGCCAATCACATGTTGCCACAAGGAGATGCAATGTCAAATAAAGGTAGATCATCATAATTATATGACAATATTTTTTATTTTATGACTAGTTTCTTACCATTTTACATGGTGTGATGTAATCAATAATTTTAATTTGCATTTATTTTTAAATTTTGAATTTAATTTTAAATTTAAGTCAATATTTGTGAACTGTTGGGGCAATGGTCATCTAAGATAAAAGGAAACTATGGCTTCAATTAGGACAGTTTCTTACCATTTTACTTTTCAAATCTCAGCCACAATTTTTGTTTGACCACTACTTTTTTATTGTCTTCAAAAATAATTGTGCTAAGAAATTATTATCTACAATAATTTTAAAAAAATTTGTTTTTTATAAATATTTTATAAAGTGGTAAGAAAGTTGTCCCAATTGAATCATATATTATCAAAGTCTCTATAAAATTTTAATAAATGATGTTTATTATATGAATTCCAATCGTATGAATTTGGCAATAAAAACAAAGACAAAGAAAGAGAAAAAAGAATATTTTTGTCAATTGCTCATAGCATCTAATGTACTAAACTAAAGTAGTTTGTGTTGCTTACTTGTTTTCTCAAATAACTAAAATGAAACTTTTTAAGCAATTTGAAATTTTGGGCTGTAGGGATTTCTTGTACATTCATCAAAATTGGCTATAGATAATATGAATATGCTATGTTTTTTAATGGATATAAATTATAATGTTTTTTTTAAAAGAGATAACATAAATTAAATGATAAATTGCTTTTTAATGGCATATAATTGTCTGGAGAAGCCCACCATCGTAGTAAACACCAAGAACAAGAATTCCCCGACGTAGAATTGCTAGAGGCTGACAACAGTTTGGAGGGTTCTCTCAGGAAAAATATCTCGTGGATCGAGGCAAGGGATAGGAGGCAGGTGAGGTTTTCCTTTTTTGCACTTGTTTTCTTATCCCCACTTATTTTGTGTATTTATGGTTTAAATTCTTTTCCAGAAATACAGTGATCATGAAGAGGAAGATAATGCCGGAGAGACCTTTAGCGACCATGAATAAGAAGCCTATTTTGCAGAGGACCTTTGGGCAACTAATGAAGGGGATGTCAGTGGATAGGCTCAATAAGAAGCCTGGAGCTGGTCCTAGTCTTTAACCTTTACAATCATTACTGAGCAACTTTAGATTCATAGGTGGATCTCTGTCCGAGGAGGGAGCAGAACCATTTAAACTCACTCTTGTCGCCGAAGGCAAAGATGTTTTCAATGTCAGAGGTACCACAAAAATAAGCAATATTTTAACGTGCATGGAAGAGGAGGTTGCTAATGTGTGTGCCTCAGCGGAGGAGGATGCTGATGGCTTTATTAAGATGAATGATGAATTTTCGTATAGTTCAATTTCCTCGGTTGGTGATGAGAGGAATTCACAAGATGATGAGAGTTTGTAATTATCTTCTCCTTCTTGTTTGTTGGAGAGTTTCTTGTCCCGGATTGATTCCAGATGGAGTGATACTAACTCTTTTGGTCTGAAGAAGGTGAGCCCTCTGTATATATTCCATTTTTCAATTCTATTAAGGTATGGATGTGCTAAGAATTCATAAGATCCAATGATAGAGTCTTTTGTCAAAGGTATTCATTACTCGCTCTTCTTTTCTTAGTGCTTCGTATTGTATTGGTGACTGGTTGAAAATAACAAACGTATATCTAAAATATTTGTTTTCTGGTAATATATGTTTAGCTTATTAATCAGCTGCCTATCCATCACTGTATTACTGGAGAAACATCATTTTGTAACCATATTTCCTCAGCTTTGTCCTTTTCAATGTTTACGGTAGTTTTGGCATAATAAACAAGCAAATTTTTTGCATATAAATTAAGATATATGTAACTAGAGCATTAATAGTTAACTTTCATAATTGTGTTTTTTTTCTTATGATTTTTTATTTTATGAATTCTTTTAGACATCTTACAACTAAAGTTGGAAACTTGTAAAACTCAAGTACAGAAAAAAGGGGAGATTTTCTTTGTTGTGCATGTGCTGCTAATTTCCCACTGCAAATATTAAACCAAATCATACATGAGATCTAGTTGATAAAACAAAGAAGACTTTGCCAATGCATTGTTTTCTAAGCAATTTTGATGTTGCTTTCCTCATTCTTTTCTGTTATCAGTATAATCATACCTTTATTTTTCATTTTGCCCAATAACTAGCAAATTCTTGACATTTATCAATTAATTTGATATACACATACAACTTTAGAGGTTTTTTTCATCCAAGATTCTAATATTTATACTTGGATGAATCCCTTACTTGGATTTGATTAGCAATGCGTGAAAAATATATAGGATGCTATTTCTAACTATGATATATGTATGATTTATTTTACTGATGTGATAGCATATTATTGATTTATTAAAAATTCATCATGTATCAGAAGATTCATGCTTGGTGCCAAAATCCAAATGGAGAATGGATGTTAGGGAGGATACTATCAACTTTAGGGGTAGAGTCAATTATTTATCTTCCAGAGGGGAAAGTAATCATTTGATGTTTTGGTTGAGGAATGTATATTAATTGTTTACTTATAAACGATCTATAGCTAAGCTTAAAACATCTTCCGCAGGTATTAAAGTTGGAACAAATAGCATTTTACCCTCAAATCTTGAAATACTTGATGGGGTAGATGATCTGATGCAACTAAGTTATTTAAATGAACCATCGGTACTCTACAACTTAAAATAAAGATATGATCAAGACATGATTTATGTGGGTATCTTTTTCTACTTCTTATTTAGAGTTTTGTTAGCATGCAATTACCCCTAATTTCTATTCGTTTAAGATACTAATATGTTGACGAGTTTTTGTATTTACCATTTAGACCAAAGTGGGGCCTGTGTTGGTTGCCATCAACCCATTTAAGAAAGTTCAACAATATGGAAATGATTATATTGAGGCATAAAAGTGCAAATCTATAGATATTCCACATGTTTAATAAAGCTTTTCTCTATTTTTTCTTCAGAAAAAAAAAAGATATTCCACATGTTTTTGCTATTGCAGATGCAGCAACACCTTAAATGATAAGAGGTTATCTTTCACATAGTAAATTTGTGCATTCTTATATTGAAATTTTATTTTTTCCCCCTCTGACCATGATTTTATTTTTTTAGATGAAGTCAATCAATCCATAATTATAAGGTGTGAACTCATTAGTTTCTTCATATGACTCATAAAATTCTACTCCTTTATAATTAGCGCAGTCTTACAGCATTCAACACTTACTTCTCAGCTGTCTTGTGTCTTTTTTTTTCCTTCACTTTTTTTTCTTTTGGAATGATAATTTCTTGGGTATTGTGTAATTAATTTTTTTTCCATGGAAAGCCTTTTTTATTATGCATTCGTATAAATAGATTAAGGTTGATACCATTAGTAATTTGTGTCAAATGTGTTTATTAACTTTTTAGGAATTGCACTTTAATTTAAATTGGAGCTTATCATTCTTTGTCCACTACAAGCTTATCTATCTTTGTTTGCTTGTAGTGAATTAGATGCCTCAAATATGCTAAGTATGGCCTTCTTTTCCAGTGGCGAGAGTGGAGCTTGCAAAACTGAAACAACAAATATTACAATGCAATATTTGGCTTCTCTTAAAGGACGTACTGGGATGGAATATTAAAATTTTCAAACAAATCAAATTCTTGAGGTCTTCGGGAATGCAAAAATAATAAGAAATGATAACTCTAGTCACTTTGTAAGCTTTTGTATTCTTCATAATATTTTCAAGAAATGATGAAAGATTGGTTTAGCTTCATCACTAAGCAACTTAAAAATCTCCTCTTTTTTTTCTACTTCTTTCTGAAGGCCGCATATTTCTAGTTGAATATGCTATATTATTATTGTTATTTTGTCATTGGAAAAAATTTTTGTTCACGCCTGTTGGGAAATTTAATTGAAATTTATTTCAGTCCAAGCAGAAAGATTTTTGGTGCAAATATTCAAACTTTTAAAAATATTTTTAATCATATAATGCGTTTCCCTAAATATTTTCTTTTGGTAGACTAAACTTTGTGTGTATTCCATTTTGTGCCTTGGTATTGTCTACTATTTGGGCCAGCTTTACTTAAGAATGTACATTCTTTTGCCTAAATCTATATATATATATATATTTTATATCTAGAAGTTACATAATTATTTGCACATCATGCAGTCAAGAGTTGTCCAGTGTGCACCTGGTGAAAGGTCTTATCATATTTTTTTATCAATTTTGTGCTGGTGCTTCAAAATATCTTTGAGGATTTATTCTAGCATTTTTTTAAATGAATTATAATACTCTTTTAATCCGACTATGTATTGCCATCTTTATTGCATTTAATTTGAAGTTTGTTTATTGCTGCTATGGATTATCTACTTAAGGAGTGAACCTATCAAAAGTCCTTAGAGTTGGCTTTTTTGTATTCTCTTTTTGGTCATTAAATCCTATCTGAAATTGCATTTGTGTCAATCTTAATTTAGCTTCCTCTTTAAAGAAATTAATAGTATATCTTGGAACCCGCCTTGAAGGTGTTTATCCATCTTATTGATGAAACCCTCTCGACATATTTTTTGTGAACATTTTTCTCAAGTTGACCTAATTCAGGGGGAAAAAGGAAAAAAAAAAAGTTACTTCACATGTTGCGGGACAGGGCACTGCAACACTTTCTCCTCTTTTCTCCTGCACAAGTTCTGATACAACATAAATAAACTTTGGGATTTAGGGCATACAACACATTTTCCTAACTTAACATTGGCATTAAAACCCCTCATACATGTTTTTTTAAAGGAGTTTCTATAATCGTTTATGTTCCGTTGAACTATTGCTAAGTTTCTAACTTCTTCAGAATCTATTTAATACAAATAATTTACAAGTTATGCAATCCCTATAATGAAGGCTCTTTCTATTCAAGTTATGAGAGATTAGCCCTTTTCCTATTTCTTTTATAAAATATTTATTTTCTCATTTTCTTTCTGTAGAGTTGAATTTTAATTAGAGCTGCCCTTTGGCAACTTTGCCTACCAACATCTTATTTCTGCTTCATCTTTGAGCATGCACGTCTGATCCTACATCTAGGCTAATGAATATTCCTCATTGGGTTTTAACCCGCCTTTTCCTATACAATCATTTCACACAATCTTGTTCGGTATCTAAATCATCTTTCAATCATTCTTTTTAGCATGCTTACTTTGTTTGTTGTTCAATGCTCATTTTAATTACAAAGTAGTTGATCTTCATTTGTCCTATGAATGTTTCAAATGTCGAGGTTGTTATCAGTTTTATAGGTTTGTTATCGTTATGGTGGAAGGTGTTGGGTTAGTGGAAGGTTAAGAAGGGTATTGGCTATAGTTTTGTGGATGGTTGTATTTTCCAATCATGGGTAATTGCTAGAGACTCCTTTGTTTAAAGTTATTTCAACCCATAGCTTAAGCTGGTTGAGGACCAATCCATGTTTTAACAACCTTTAATAACCTGCACATAGTTTGAATCATAGATTTATCATTTTCCCTCTATTTGTTGTTTATATTATCGTCATTTATGTTGTGGGATTCTATATGTCAATGTTGGGTTTTTATGTCAAAGTGATGATCAAGTAAAAATGAGATCTTTAGAATTGAGGGAGGGCCTAGTTATAGCACCCCAGGTGATTTATTCTAATCATAAAATAATTGTTCGGTTATGGAAATTCAAGAAGAAATTGAAGAATTAGTCTAATATATAGTGGAAGCTCTATCTATCATTTTATGTTGAAAGAATGAATCTTTAAAATTTTATATTATAAAAAGGTTCAAGAATTCATAAATATGGATGCCAATATTGAGTAAATGCCTTTATTTTTTGGCAGGAAAAAAATTCAAAATGGTTCGTGGCTGTTTAAGAAGGACTAAAATGATTTCCAACTATATTGAATGATTATTTTGGTCCCATTATTCTTTAGAAAGGAATTAAAATAGTTTCATGATGAGACTATTTTGTTTCCTATTTAAGGAGTTAATGAATAAAAATGATCATTTAATTATAATTGGGGACTATGTTGATCTTTCATAAAGAGTAAAGAGACCATTTTGATCATTTTCTCTATTTTTAACCTAATGAATTATGTGGTTCTTCTTAGGGCTGAGTTGTAATATGCCAAAATAAAAGGAACGAAAGATCTGAGCGAAGGAGGAAGTTTTTAATACTTTAGTTATATAGTATAGAGTAGTTATATAGTAGGGAGTAGTAATAGTATAGTGTAGTATGTATAGTATTGTGTAGTTGTATAGTATATAGTAGTAGTAGTATAGTTTATTATATATAGTATAGTATAGTCATATAGTATAGTGTAGTATATATAGTATAGTATAGTTATATAATATAGATTAGTGATAATGATAAGTATATATTATATAATATAGTGTAGTATGTATAGTATTGTGTAGTTGTATAGTATATAGTATAGTATAGTTATATAGTATAATGTATAACTATACTATACTATATAGTATAGTTATATAGAATATGTTAGTAGTAGAATAGTGTAGTATATGTAGTATAGTGTTGTATATATAGTTTAGTGTTGTTATATAGTATAATGTAGTAGTAGTATATTATAGTATAAATAATATAGAGTAGTTATATAACCTTGTGTAGTTTTATAGTATAGAGTAGTAGTAGTATAGTGTAGTTATATAAAATAAAGTAGTAGTAGTACAATGTAGTTTATACACTATAGTGTAGTTTATATAGTGTAGTTTCTATATCTCTCTCCATCTCCCTCTCTCACTCTCTATATCTCTTGCTCTCTCCCACTAAATCTCACCCACACTCTTTCTATCTCCCTTTCTTTCTCTTTATCAATCTCTTTCTCATCATCTTTATCAAGTACATTGTCTTTATCACATTATATATCTCCATCTCTCGCTATCTCCTCTCTATTCACTCTCTCACCCTATCTACCTCCTTATAAAATAAACATATTTTTCTCTTACTCTCATCCCTTCTTTCTCCATCTCTCTTTCTAGATTACACACTCCGCCTCTCTTTCTCTCTCTCATTAACTATCTCCTAATCTCTCCCTTTCGCTCTCTCTTCTCTCTTTCTCTCTCATTCTCTTTCTCCTTATCTTGATCCTTCTATCACTCTCTCTAACTCACTTTCCCACACACTCTCACTTTGTCTCCCTCTCTTTTGCTCTTTCTCTATCTCTCTCTCTTTCTTAAAATATTTTTCTCCCTCTCCCTACATATTTCTCTCTTTCACTCTCCACCCTCTCATGACTCTCCCTTCCTCTTCCTCTTGTTCTCTATCTCACTTACTCACTCTCTCTGTTCCTCCCTCTCTCTCCCTCTCTCTCACTTAATTCATCTTTCTTATATTAATATATGTTGTACTCTCTCCCTCTCTCTACACCTCTTTCTATCGATCTCTCTCTTTATCTCTCCCTCTCCCTTGTTATCTTTATCACCCTCAAATTCTCCCTCAATCGCCCTTTCTCTTGCTTTACTCTCTATTTAAATCTCTCCATCTCCCACTCTAATTCTTTCCTATCTCCTCTATCATTCTCACTCTACCACCCTATCACTCTTTCTCTCCTCTTTTCATCTCTTTCCATTATTCTCTCTCCCTCTGTCTTTAATATCTCTCTTCTTCTCTCTCTCCTCTCACATTCTCTTTCTCTCCCCCTCTCACTCTCCTTTTGTTTCCCTCTCTCCCTCTCTCTATTTTCTCTCTCACACTCTTCATTTCTTCTTATCTTACTCTTTAACCATCTCCCTCATTCTCTCTCTTCTCTTTTTCCCTCTTTATCTCCCCCTCTCTTTACTTCACACTCTTTAAATCACACACTCTCTCTTCTCCCTTCTCTCCCACTTTCTTACCCTTTATCTCATGCTTTTTCTTCATTACTCCCTCTCCCTCTATTTCTCTCTCTCTTCACACTATATATAACACTCTCACCATCTTCTCACTTTTTAAATATTTTTTTCTCCCTCTCTCCCCCCTTCTCTCTCTCTCCCTCTCACTCAAACTTTATCTCTCCCATTTCAACTCTTAGTTCACTCTTTCCCTCATTTAATTTCTCCCTTTCTCTTTATCTCACTCTCTCGCACTCTCTATAAAAAATATCTCTCCCTCTATCTTATTTCTCTCTCTCACTCACACCCTCTTACTCTCTTGCTCTATCGCTCTCTCTTCCCTCCCTCTCTTATCCTCTCTTTCTCTTGATCTCTCTCTCTCTCTCTCACTTCTCCCCTCATTCACTCTTTCTCTCTATCACTCCCTCTCTCTCCCTATGTACTTTCTCGATCTCTCACCCTATCTTACCCTCTCCCTCTAAGAATAAATATTTATTTGTCTTTTGCTCTCTGACCTTCTACCTCTTCCTTACTATGTCTATCTCTCTCTCTCTCTCTCTCTCTCTCTCTCTCCTAATTACTATCACATTCTCTCTCCCACCCTCTCTCTCTATCTCTCTCTATCTCGATCTCCCTTTCTCTTTCACTCACTCACTAACCCTCTTCATCTCCCTCTCTCCCTCTCTCCCCTCCCCATTCTACATATCTCTCTCAATCTCCTCTCTCTCTCTCTATCTCTCTTGCATTGTTTCTCCCTCTCTTTTTCACTCTCTTTCTATCGCTCTTTCTCTTTATGCCCCCTCTCTCTATCACTTACACTCATATCTCTTTCTTTATCACTCTCGCTATCTCTATCACTTCCATTAAAAAGATGTTTCACTCCTTTTCTCAGTATATCGCTAATTCTCTCGATCTAACTTTTTCTCTCATTCTCTTTTTCATGAACACTCTCTTTTTCCCTCCTCCTCTCTATCTCCCTCTCTCTATGCTACACACACACACACTATTTGTGCCTCTCTATAATTATAGCTTTTCCTCTCACACTAAATTTTTTGCTTTGTTCGGCTCTTGGTTGGTGCATATATATATATATATATATATCCCTCTATTTCTCTCTCTCTCCCTAACCCTCTCACTCACACTCTCTCTCTTCCTCAGACCCTCTTTACTCTCTAAAGATTTTTCTCTCACTCTTTTACTCTATCTCCCTCTCCCTCTTTTAGTCTCTTAGACACACACACTCTCTCTCCCTTGCTCATTATATTATTAACTATCTCTTCTCTCGACCTCTCTCTCTCCCCCTTCTTCTATCTCCTTCCTTCTCTCACTTACTTAATCTATCTCACTAACATTATGCCATTCTTTCACTCTCTTACTCTCTCTCACCTTATATTTTTCCCTCTCTTTTGCTCCCACACTCTCTCTATCCCTTACACTCTTTCTCTACCCTACTCTTTCTCTCCCTCTCTTTCTCATACTCTCCCCCCTCCTACTTTTTCTCTCTCTTGCTCACACACTCTATATTTTTTTCTCTATCACTCTATCTATAACTTTCCCTCTCTCTATCTCTCTTTATCCTACACTGTCACCCTCCCTTTATCTCTTTATTTATCCATCTCATACTTTCCTTCCCCCTATTTCTCTCTCTCTCTTTCTCTCCCTCACCCTCATCTCTCTTGCACTCTTCCTCTCTCTCCTTCTATTTCCCTCTCACCCTCTCTCATTTTGCCTCCTCTCCCTTTTTATCTCTATCTCCCACCTCTCTACTTCACACTCTCTCTAAATATCTCTATCTCCCCCCTCTCACTATCCCTCTCCTACTCTCTATCTATCTCCCACTCTCTATCTCTTACTCTCTCTCTCCCTCCCTCTGACTCTATCTCTTTCTCTCCTATAATCTCTCACTACCTATCCCTCTCTCCCTCCTTCCCTTTCTCTCTCTCTCTCTATGTCAATCTCTCTCTCACTCTTTATATCACTCTCTCATCCTCCCTTTATTTACCGAGACTTTCTCTCTCTTACCCTATCTCTCTCATCTCAATTTCCATCCCTCCCAATTCCCCACTCATTATTTTTATCTTTTTCCTCCATCAAATTTTGTTATACTCCTACTCTTATTACAAACATCTCTTTATCTCTATTTCATTCTCCTTCCCTCTAGGCCTCTCTTTTATTATCGTTCTTTCCTGCCCTCCCCATCCCTCCCTCTCTCTCTCTCTCACTCTCTCTATATATATATATCTCTCTCACACACACACACACTCGCTATACATATCTCTCTCTAACTCTCTCTTGCACCCTCACAGCTCTCTCCCTCCCACAATATCTCTACCTCTAATTCTCTAGCTCTCTCTACCTTCTCTCTTTCTAGATGAGGTTCCTGTTGCATTTAGTGTTTAAAATTTGCATGTGGGGAGGTGATTGTCAATTACATCTTGGTGGTAAAAGGGGAGTATTTGATGGAGGTAATGGTGGGGATCAAAGCAAGTTTGGGTTGGTAATCGAAGCATGGAAGACACATTTGAAAGGTAAGAATGGTCATGTTTTCTCTAATAAAAACAAGAATGGGGGTGGAGGATCTAGGCATGAAGTTGTTGCAATATATGAAGAAAGTCAAGGGTTGATTTCTAATTAACCTGAGTTTCTTTTGTTGGAACATTACTAGTTGATTTTCAATGCAAGAACTTACAAGGTTGCGGAAATGAACAAGGTGGGGAGTTATTAGGTGGTGATGGTGGAGTTTATAAGAAATTTGTTAAGGAGCAATTTTTTAATAAGGGAATTCAGGTAAAACAAAAGCTAATATTTTATTAGTTGTACATATTCTTCATAATGTAGTTGGATTAAATTCAAAAGGAGGAAAGGGGCAATTGGAACAAATGGATGAGGATGCCTAATTGGGATAACATCATTTATCAAAATGGGAAAATTGATCATGAGATATAAAGGCAAAAGGAGTGATGACATAAGCAATAATTTAGGGTGAGTCTCAGGTGATATAAATATGAAAATAATCTAATATTGGCTATGATGACTCATTAATTGCTATTTCAAATTCTCTAGATGCCATGTACAAGGTTATTCGATTTGGACTGGGATTGGAATGTATAAGTGAGTGGTGCAACCAGAGGTGATGGAGCTTGTGTGAAGAATAGTTACATCTAGACCCTCAAGATTCTCAAAATATGGAGGTGCAAAATAGGTAAAAATGAATAAATTAATAGATAAGATGGAAAATATTGTTGCAAATGTAAATATGGTGGTGGATATTGGTACTGGTGGTTGTCTTCCTATTGGTGGAAATTTTGATCATTCAATAATGTAGAATTCTTTGAATATCAAAGAATGCACTGGAGATGTTCGACAGAATGTTTAGTTGATATTTAGTTAACTTCTCTTTAATCAGATTAAAGGACTTTTCTTGTTCTTTACCCCACTTAAACGAGACATTTTTTTCTTGATGACTTCAATGAGAGGGGTGGCTAAACTACTAAAATCAAGCACAAACTATCTATAGAAGCAAGCTAAGCCATTGAAACTCCATACTTACTTGGTTGTTGTAGGCATTGGCCAATCTTGGAATTCCTTGATGTTTATGTAGTCCACCTCAATTCCTCTCTTACTATAAACATAAACAAGAAACACAAGTTTATATATTAAGAATGTGCACTTCTTAAGGTTAGCAAATTCTTTCCTTAGAGTTTTTAAAATATATTTAAAATGCATTTCATGTTCTTCCAAGTTTTTACTATAAATTAGAATATCATCAAAATACAAACTACAAATATTCCAATAAATGCATGTAAAATATGATTCATCAAACACATAAATATGCTTGGAGCATTAGTTAAACCAAAAAAGCATCATTAACCACTCATACAAACCATGTTTAGTTTTAAAAATAGTTTACATTCATTACCTTTTTTCACCCTACTCTAATGATATCCATTTATAAGAATAATTTTTGTAAAAACACATAAACTATGCAATTCATCAAACATATCATCTAATCTAGGAATGAGGTGATGATATTTTATCATTATGTTATTGATAGCTTAACAGTTAGCACACATTATCTAGGTTTTGTCTTTTTAGGCACAAGGAATCAACTTTAATATACATACCCAATTGAAGTTCTTTTGTTTCCTAAAAAATACTCCTAAAAGCAAGTCGAATTGGAATTGATGCACCAGCTATGAAAAAAATTTTGATGTTCAATTCCTTAAATCTAATGAGACTCAAGCACAAAGAGTGATGAAAATTCATAAAATTATTGGTGATTAGATTATTTTAGTTGAAATCAAAAGGTCCCAAGTTTTGCACATTATATTTTTTTTCATTATTTCATAAGATATGAAACAATGGATGTTTTATGATATGCTAATTACCAATGTCTAATAGTTATGCATCCCGTAATGTTGGTAGGTAATATTCTTGTAACTTTATTTTTGTTTTTTTATTAAAGGTTATACACAATCAGAATGTTGATTAATGAACTGTCAGTTATGCAGAGTAACTTTCTATTGAAGCATTATCTTGTCATCATTTTGGATGAGGCTCATGAGAAAAGCTTAAACATAGATATCCTAATTGGTATGCTATCTCATATCATAAAAATTAGGCCATGTAAGAAATGAAGGTATTAAATATTTTCTTTGCCTCATTATTTCCTAAACTTTATGGATCTTTAAAATTGTTAATAGTCATCATAGGAATAATATGAGGAACATAAGAAAAATATACTTTCAAGTGCTGAGAGTAGCACTAAAAAATTGGTTGTTAGTCTAAAGCTTGTGAAGATGAGTACTACCCTATGTGTTGAGGATTATATTTCCAATAAGAGATTATTTCATGAAGCATCACCTATTTTGGAAGTTTCAGTTAGGCAATTTCTAGTCACTTTCCACTTCTCAAGGAAGACACCAGTGGTCTATATAGCTGTAATATCCAGAAAATGCAGGAAATGAAAAAAAAATATATTTTTATAAATTAAAATATCTAATTTTAGTTATGTAAATATTAGAAGTAATATTACTTAATATAAAAAATTTACTTAGCTTATGTAACTATATACGTCTGAATAGATGATTGAATGGGAAGAGAAGTTTTGGAATTTAGTTATTGTGGTGGGCCCCATTATCCTCATTTCATCTGATAAGGATTCACACATGCAGAGATAGATAGAAATTTATGAAGAATCAGTAAGCATGCAGGCGGTATAGTGCTGTTGTGAATGAATGCTATCGTGAATGAAATCAAGTAAGGAAATCTGCATGTATACAGCGGCTGAGAACAAAGGCTGAATGGATTTTGTGATTGTGAAGTGGTTGTAAAGGAAATAGGCAAGCATATAGTGGCTGAAGGGTTGGAAAGCGTACAACCGCTAAAGGATTATGTGAAGAAAAAAATAATTTTGTGAATTTTGTGAAGTAATGCAGTGAATTCTATGAAGGAATAAGAAGAATAAAAGGTTAAGAGAATAAGTAAAACAAGAAGAAAAATTAAGGAAAGAAGAATAAGAAAGAAAATTTAGAGAGGTGAAAACAGGTATCATTGATTATATGCAGAGGGGTTACGAGGTAACTTACATTCGTCGAAGAGTGCGAATTAGAAAAATAGGAAAAAGCAGTTCGTCAAAGATGTAAGTAATAGGAATTTAATTTTAATGACAATTTTGTTAACTTATGCTTGTATGTTGGTAATTGATGAATTAAGAAACATATGTATTACAAGTTATTTATTTTGATTAAGGATGTTCTTCTCCAAGTTTTCAAATATGAATGATTGCTTATATGATTTCAACATGTGAATTAAAAATAAAGTTTAGTATGTTAATCTAAATGTTTTTCTATTTGATAATGTTTTGAAATAAAGGTTAAATTCCTTATATATGTTATACATATTCTTTGTATACAAATTTCAAAAGAAAGTATTATGAAATCATGCAATAATGTACTTATGAATTATAAATATGAGAAGTGTGGTAAATATCAATTTAAAAGTAAAGTTTGCTGTAAATAATGTATAACTTACAAGTGTAGGTGGGAGAAAATGGTTTACCTGTATGAAACTACATTGTAAGTGGGGCAAAAGGGACCCCATAAAATATGATACCTATATAGCAGATGGGGCAAAAGGTATTCCTAAAGAGGGGAAAATAATCTCTATATAATTCAATGACGTAATGCTAGGTTTACCTGGGCTCTATTGAATATTTTCATGAAAGTTTAGCCAAATCTTTTAATGACTAAAATTCATATTCAATGTAAACTTCAAAATAAGTAAAGACTAATGTTAATTATGGTTTTATTATGTTTTACAAATAATGGTAAGTTTGTTCAACGATGATTTCAATGATGTGATTTATTAAATTATTGCATTTTAATTAATAGTTAATTTGTATACTTATTGAGCCTAATATCTTACCAGTACTCTTCTTACTGGCTGTTGTTACAGAAGAAAAGAAAGAGAAGGTTAATGCATAATATGTTGAAAGTTCTTCTATTTTAAATGCTAGTGTTTGTTGTTGTTTATGAGTCTATGATGGAGATATGCAAATAATTTTGCAATGTCTTATTTTGAATATTGTTTTGAATTTCTTCGTGGCTCTATAAGTATGTTTTGTTAAAATTTAAAGGTATTAGGTGCTTCCGTTAATGTGATGAATGAAAATTTTTGGATCTTTTATACAAATTTTTTAAATGTTCAAAAGTATCCTATGAAGAATTGATGAAAAAGTTGTGTTTATGTTAGTAATACTGTCAGTACTGTTAAGGAGTATTATGGGGTGTTACAAAAGTGATATCAGAGATAAGATTTAAGGTTCTAAGGATTTAATTATGGAAGCATAAGTGATTTTTCTAAGAGAATAAGAATGGATATGATCTGATATAATTAGTACAGAGCCTAGGAGAGTGTAATGTTTCTAAGTTAATAAGTAACTTCCTCTGGTTTGTATGTAAACATGTTTAACTTTCATATGACTTGTATATAAGCATATTAAAATAATAGTAAACATATGAAAATAACATTTAAATAGAATTACATGATAGTATAAATGCATAATTCTTAATGTAAAGCATTAGAAATATAATGGTTGAAAGAATACTTGCAAGGGATGAGGGTAAGTCATTTCAACCTATAAGTATCTCTAAGGATCCTGAAAATGTTATAATACTAGAAGGCATTGCACCCAGAATTGTGTTGAATGCAAATCCTCTAGCACCATTCGAAGATTTTTTGTATTTATCATATTTCTCCCCTGCTTTGCTTGTGATGTATATGATAAGCTTCCTACATGACAAAATATGCCTATAGGTTTATGCTAGATCAAGGCAATTTTTTGTGGGGTATTAAACCCAAAATGTGAAGTTTGGTTGCTTGAAAACTATTATATTTTATTGCTTCAACAAAATGGTTACATGTCCTCAATAAAGAAAAAAAAAATTAATTAGTTCATAAAACAACATTTTATAATTTAGCTGTAAGATAAATTACATGGTGGTGATTTTAAATACATTTTTGTTTCTAATAATTGACATCATCATAACACATACAAAAACCTTTTTTTGATAAGCTTTCAGTGATTATAATTGACACATTTTTGAAATTAGATCATCTTAAAAAGTCTAATATTTTTGGATACAATGGAGAAAAAGAATTTATATAGCTAACTAAACCTAATGGGATAAAAGATTATTGTTGTTGTTATTCTTGTAAAAAGTCCTAACATTTTTCTCAAGAGATTTTGACCTCAAGTTTGAAGTTGAAGGAAATTGATTAGTTGCTTGGCCAGGATGTTAATTATAATGAAATGGTTAAAATTAGGACTTGTGATCCTGAAAGAAGCTCAAACAGATAAACTGGCTATAGAAAAGATGATAATTAATGAATGCTTGACAAAACCAAGAAGTATAAAGTGAATAGGGTGGTTGTAGTATTAATTATCGCATTTGGATGTATTCTGGTAGAAATCAAGAAAATAGTTTGATGTGAAAGGATTTTCTGTAGAAGGGAGAAGAAAGCATTAGATAATTATGACAACTTTGTTAACAGAGGCTAGGAGGGAAGGATTTGCCTTTTGTAGTGGTCTAACATTGATTTAATAAAAAAGGAGTAAAAGTTCACAATCTTCTAATGAGACTTAAACACCAAGAGTGATGAAAGTTCATAAAATTGTTTGTGATGAGATTTTTTAATTGAAATGAGAAGGTCCCAAGTTTTGCACATTAAATTTTTTTCATTGTTTATAAGATATGAAATAATGGATGTTCTATTATATTGTAATTACCAAATGTCTAATAATTATGCATCCTGTGATGTTGGCAGGTAACATATTCTTGTAACTTTATTTTTGTTTTTTTTATTAGAGGGTATATGTACATAAATATGTTTTTTCACAATCAGAATGTTGATTAATGAACTGTCAGTTATGCAAAGTGACTTTCTATTAAAGCATTATCTTATCATCATTCCTGAAGAAGCTCATGAGAAGAGCTTGAACATAGATATCCTGGTTGGTATGTTGTCTCATATCATAAAATTTATGCCAGGTAAGAAGTGAAGGTATTAAATATTTTTTGTGCCTCATTATTGCCTAAACTTTATGGAACTTTAAAATTGTTAATAGTCATCATAGGAATTATATGAGGAACAAAAGAAAAAGATACGTTCAAGTGCTATTAATAGCAATAAAAAAATTGTTGTTAGTCTAAAGCTTCTGCTGATGAGTACTACCCTACGTGTTGAGGATTATATTTCCAATAAGAGATTATTTCATAAAGCACCACCTATTTTGGAAGTTTCAGTTATGCAATTTCTAGTCTCCTTCCACTTCTCAAGGAAGACACCATAAAGCCATCTAGCACAGGCTTATGAAAAAGTTTTGTGAGTCCAAAAGTGTAAGACCTCTAAAATTAGAGTATAGTTCATACTAGGTTAACCTGACTACAAGTTAGTTAACCTATTATACTTTTCTTGTGCCTCTGAATCCAGAAGTACCTGTGGAAGCCCAACAAACCACCCGACCTTGTACGTCCGTAACAATTATAATAGTATTGTTGAAACTCGCTTGAACATGAATAACTCCTTTTGGTATTCTACGTTCATTCTTATTTGAACCAATACGTGCATTCTTACGTAAACCAATTTTTGCTATAGGTTTTGTCATATTTTATTAGATCATATTCATAAGAATAAAAGAAAAAGAAAGAAGAATCAGAAATCTACAGAAAGATACGGGGATATCCATTTCATATGAAAACGAATCCTTTCTTCTTTCTTTTTACATGTACATGGGTTTGAAAAAGTACTTGATTTAGAACTTGAGAAGGATTACCCCTGTCTCTGTTTATGTCTCGGATTGGAACAAATGACTATAATTCGCCCCCGCCTACGAATCAAGCGACATTTTTCACAAATTTTACGAACAGAAGCCCTTATTTTCATATTTATCATTCCTTACTTTCATTCTGAATCTATTTTTTTTTTGAAACAAGAATCAGTTTATTGCATTTTTGAACTTCGAATTATATCCCTACAAAAAGGATGTTTAAAAGAATGATCTAATCGTTCGAATCTTTTTTGCGAAGTCTATAAATTATACGTCCCCTGGTTGAATCATAACGACTCATTTCGATTTTGACTCTATCTCCGGGTAGTATACGTATAAAACTGCGCCGGATTCTCCCTGAAATATAACCTAGAATTAGATCTTCATTATCTAACCGAACTCGGAACATACCGTTGGGAAGTGATTCAGTAATTAAACCCTCATGAATCAATTTTTGTTCTTTCATTCCAGGGAACCCCCTTTAAGTATCAACTAATAGAGGAAGAGTTCTATAATTCACTTCTCCTCTCTATTTTACAAATAGTAAGTTCGAGAGAAAATTAGGGTACCCCGGGAGAATCACCATATATAACACAAAATTTCTCCTCCAATTTTTTCTAGTCGAGCTTCTCGATCTGTCATTATACCTCGAGAAGTAGAAAGAATTACAATTCCCATTCCACCTAAAATCTTAGGAATTCGTTGATAGTTGGAATAGATTCGTAGACCGGGTCGGCTTATACGCTTTAAAATAATTTTATTACCTTTCCTAGTCTTTCTATGTCGTAAGGTTAAAACCAAGAAATCTTTTTTACTTTCTTGATGTTTTCGAACGTTCTCAATAAAACCTTCTCGTAAAAGTATTTTCACAATGTTTTTAGTGATATTAGTAGATACTATTTGAACTCTTCCCTTTTGATCTATGTCAGCATTTCTTATAGAAGTTATTATATCGGCAATAATGTCCCTACCCATGACGAACTATAGTTATTGGTGCCTCCTCATTTTGATATAATCAACATGCTTCATTTTTTGTTTTATTTTTTATTGAATTTTTTTTTGAAATTCTTAAATTCTAAAAAATTATTCTAAATCTCAAATATATGCATGAGACACAATCTATTAATCGGATCTATTTCAGATATTTGAATATTCTATTTTCTATATATAGAATAGATAGGATATATCCTATCTTCATCTATAAGACTTCGGGCGCTAATGAAACTATTTTAGTAAAATTCAACTGTCGCAATTCCCGAGCAATCGCACCAAAAATTCGAGTTCCTTTTGGATTTCCCTCTTGATCAATGATAACCGCTGCATTGTCATCATATCGTATTATCATGCCGTTGTCACGTTTGAGTTCTTTACACGTGCGTACAATCACAGCTCTAATTATTTCTGATCTTTCTAGAGGCATGTTGGGCACTGCTTCTTTGATTACAGCAACAATAACATCGCCAATATGAGCATATCGGTGATTACCGGTTCCTATGATTCGAATACACATCAATTCTTGAGCTCCACTGTTATCCGCTACATTCAAAAGGGTCTGAGGTTGAATCATATCATTTTTATTTGAATCTCTTATTTCAATGCAAGGGATAATGGAAAAAAGAAATATTGTCTGTCCAGAGATAAAGAAATCTGTGGTTGTTTTTTCATTCTCAATACTCCTTCCTTCTTCTTTTACTTTTGTTTACCTATCCTGAAATAACAAATTGAGTTCGTATAGGCATTTTGCATGCAGCTATTTCCATAGCAGTTTTGGCTACAGTTTCTGATACTCCACTCATTTCATAAAGTATTCGGCCCGGTTTAACAACGGATACCTAATATTCGGGGGATCCCTTGCCCGAACCCATACGTGTTTCTGTAGGTCTTACAGTAACAGGTTTGTCGGGAAAGATACGTACCCATATCTTTCCACCACGACGTGCATATCGTGTCATTGCTCTTCGCCCTGCTTCTATTTGTCTAGCTGTGATCCAAGCAGGTTCAAGTGCCTGAAGAGCATATCTGCCAAAACAAATATGATTGCCTCGGCAAGATATTCCCTTCATTCTACCTCTATGTTGTTTACGAAATCTGGTTCTTTTGGGGTTATAGTTGATGGTTGTTTCTGAATTCCATCTCTACTGCAGAGCCGGACATGAGAGTTTCTTCTCATCCAGCTCCTCGCGAATGAAATGATTCAAGAATATTAAATATACACATGTATTTATGTATTTCATTCTATCAAAATGAAAAGAAAGAATATACTAATCTTTTTATATTGAATTTGTTACATAGGTAACTTTATATATAACTAACTAGATAACTAGGTGTGTTTGTTTATATATAATGCTTCTTTCTTTTATCAAGATTTCTAAAGTATTTGACTTTACCTCTATTGAAATTGAATCACACCAATAAAGAAAATCCTTAAATGAAAGAAAAATTAAAAATAAAGAAAGGTTTCGCGGGCGAATATTGACTCTTTCCTCCTTCATTTGTAGGATCAATCCATGACCATTCAGAAGAAATCCATTTTTTCTTGGTTCATTTCGCCATCCTACCCAATGAATCATTAGGATTGATTCGTTTTCAAGAAAATCCTATGTAGTCACAGGTTCCATCGTTCCCATAGCTTCTCCATTAATGTTTAGGCCTGAACTCTGCAATGGAGCTCTCAACAAAATCTCTTATTTGTTTCCGAGTCAATCTCCTCAGTTTTTCTTAACCCGAAGCTCGATTAAATTATTCTCTATTTTCTATTCTTTATATTCTTATTTACCATTTGATCTTATTCCCAGGTGCCTGATCTTAGAGAAACATTTAAATTCCCATTTTCTTCCAAAAAACTCGGAGACTTCTCTCCATGCTCTTCTATCCTTATATCACTATGATCCCACCCAAACTCTAATTCTTGATTAGCTAAGAACTCCCTCTCACCCATCAGGCCTTTACTTTTCTTCATAACAGATCATCCAGAGTCCTTCCTATAATTATTCTCCATAAAGACATCATTAATCCACTTAACCAGGGAATAGGATATGGTACGTCTGTGATTTCTAGTGAGTGAACGTCTATGATTTCTAGTGAGAGAAAATCTGTTATTTTTCAAATTTCTATCTCGCAGTTTTTTTTATCACATTTTGTGGAAGGACATGAGAACATGGCGGTAGATGGCTGCCAACCATCTTTGACATCGTCGGAGTCTTCTGACCTCAGGCATCTTCAAGCAGCTGCGGGACGTCAAAAAGAAATCGATCGTCGTCAAAGAGCTAGAGGTGAGCTGGTCATTTCAGAAAGGGTTGCTGAGCAACAAGATAAGATTTCTCTGGTGGAAGGTAAGGGAAAAAAGGTGGATTCGACAGCTGACATTAAAATTGATAACCTATCAGATTTTCAAAAGTTCTCTCCAGATCCGGGGGCTTCCTCGTCGGGAATGAAAATTTTTGTGAATTGTTTTGGAAATTTAAGTGCAATCTCTATCCCTGGAAGCAAGATAAATGCAAATTCCCTAAATTCAGTGAGCAAAGAAGTTCATTTCCTTAATAAGTCGCCTGGTGCTTCAGAGAGAATTACATCTACGCATCTCAGCAGAGATGACCCTATTGTATGGAGTAATCAGAGGAATTCTAATTTGGATTTATGGGAAGTTAGGAAATGTGCTTCAGCTGATTTAGGAGATTGCCAAGTTAGTCCTTTACATCCTGGTAGAGAAGGGGTTAATCCACTGTGTTTCAAATCAGCTTTGGTTGATAAGGAAATATCATTTGTAGACAAGGTTATTAGTGTTTTTTCCTAAAAAGAGATCTCTTGAGCATAAATTTAGTAATGGAATTACTAAACCTTACATCAAGTTAAATTTTAATGAAGAAGATGTTGTCATGTCCGATGATGGTAAGGCCGTGAAGCTGTGTGAAGAATCTGAAAATATTAATGCCAATAGGTTGGTGAAATCATTGGTAATAAAAGTATTTGGCAAGGAGATGCCTCCACACTTGGTTGCGTGGGAAGTTAGAAGACAATGGATCTAGCTGGGCAAATTTCATTTTACTACAATCGGTGAAGGCTGGTTTTTGTGCTCATTCAATGATCATGAATCGATGGAGGCAGTGCTTTCAGGGGGACCCTGGTTTGTCAATGATCACATTATAGGCATGGAAAAATGGAATCCAGATTTTTCAACTTCTTCTATGAAGGGTTTAACTTCACCAATTTGGATCAGGATGCCTCAGCTTCCACTTCATTCCTAGGATGATTAGAATATTAAAATTATTGCATCCAGGATTGGCACTCCTCTTATGTTGGATGGTAACTTACACTACAGGAAAACCCCATATTACCGACGGACGAAATACGCCGGAAAACATAGATATTCCGACGAAAATATACGTTTCCGGTGCACGTTGCAGCGGAAATCCATGCGCCGGTTTCGGCCGCATCGATAAATTATTTTCGGAGCCAATTTTGCGTCGGAAATTTCTCCGGCGCAGTTTTTGACGTACTACTGGCAAAAAAATGGATCGTTTTCGACGTTGAAAAACGTCTTGAATCCGGCACCATATCCGCCGGTAAGTAGCGTCGCATTATGAGCCGGAGTTTACCTTCAACTCCCTCTCTAGTCTTATCAACAAGAACAATATCATCAACAAAAAGCATGCACCAAGGTACATCCTCTAGAAAATATCTAGTGCTAACAACCATGACTAAAGCAAAAAGATATGGACTAATGTTGATTTCCATAATCAAAGTTTACCTTCAAATCCCTCTCTAGTCTTATCAACAAGAAGAAGCAGTCGAAGTGAGAGAATTGAAGGAAACGAATGACGACCAGAGGGGTTCGGGTTCATTAAATATGGCTTTTTCAGGCGTACGTTCCGCCGGTAATGACACTAGTGACGTCGGTATAATTTCCGACGTCTAATCCGTCGGATATATTTTGTTGAGTTTAAATACGCCGGCGCCATGTCCGCTGGTAACATACGCCGGAATGGTTCCGCCGTAACGTGCGACGGAAATGGTTCAGGCATCCCTATACCGTCGGATTTGCCGGCGGAACTTGCGTCGGTGAATTTACGGCGTATTTTGCGCCGGAAAGGTTGACGCAAACTTTACGTCGAGCAAATCCGCCGGTACCTGCGCCGTTTATTACCGTCCAGAATTTTTCGCCGGAAAATCTGACGGTATTCGCGTGTTTTCCCGTAGTGTTATTCCAATGGGGGAGAAGAGAATTTGCTAGAATTTGTGTAAGGGTCAAGATTGACCAAAGGCTTCCATTAGGAGTTTGGGTTGATAGTATTTCAGGGAGATTTTTCAAAGAGTTGAATATGAAAAAATTTCATCCTTTTGCTTCCATTGTGGAAGGATTGGTCATGAGGAAGAGGAATGCAATAAGAATAATAATGTGCAACAGAGGAAGAAGGAGGACATCAATGAAGGTGGAGTGGAAGGTGGTTTTGACAAGGAGGTTGACGTATTGGAAACTACTTCATATGGTCCTTGGGTTATGGTAAATCGCAAAAAAGGTAGAGGGTTCAACCAATAGAAAGTTTCTACTAACATTCCCAAAATAAATGGTGTAATGAATAAGAGATTTTTCAAAAAGATTTATCAACCGGTTCAGAAGGTGGTCAACCCAGAGAATGAAAGTGTTGATACAGGGAAGAAGGATAACAAGAAATCGGAGGAAGGTAAAAGTCTACTGGCTAACAACAGGAAGGAAGATGTTGTAATGAGGCTTAACAACAAGAGTGGGCTGGAAGTGAGTAACAATTCACCTCAAGGAATGGATTTGTTGGAAAGTGATTATAATAACAACGTGGATGCTTCTGAAGGCATTACAGTAGATGCAAATGTTACCACGGGTGGTAAAACAAATTCATAAACTAAATTGGTTGTGGTGGGTTGCCTGCGAACTCAAGCAAATCCGAACTGATTTCTTGCGAACTCAGGTATTCCCTATTCAATTTCAGACAGCTTAAAGATGGGGGAGGGAGAGGTTACTGAGAAAGATAATTCAGGAGTAGAGACAATATGGGAGGAAGAATGTACTGAGGAAGGAGAAATTATGGACAAGGAGTTGGGCAATATTGGTCACTTGGACCTTCCAGTATGTATGAAGCCACTGATGAGGTAGGAATCAAAGAAGGAACCTTCAACAGAATCCTTTGGGAAAAAAAAGGTAAAGCTGCTAAAAGAACTTAAATCACTTGGTTCTTCAAACATCATTGCTCAAAATAGGAAGTTGGAAGGAGGAAAATATAAGAAGATTGGGGGTGCTACCCTCATTCTTAAACAATGACTTCCTTGGTGTTTTAGAATTGTAGAGGGGCCAAGAAAGTGGAGGCCGCTCTATATCTCAAGGAGTTGGTGAAAAACAACAATACTTTGTTTGTAGGCTTGTTGGAAACAAAGTTGAGTTCGGTAGACAACTCTCACATCTTAAACCTATTGGGAAATAATTGGGAATCATTTGTGGTACCTTCTGAAGGACTATCTGGTGGATTGATGGTATTATGGAGAAAGGATGTATCTGTATTCTCGCTGATTGAACACTCTTCACGAGTGATTATTGGAAATTTAACAATCCTTAATAAGGGTTGCTGGAAGGTGGCTTCGGTCTATGCAAGTCCATAAGCGGTAATAAGGAAAGGATTATGGGAATGTTTGGAGAAACATTGTTCTGTTGACTGTCATATGGTGGTTGGTGGTTACTTTAACTCTGTGCTGTCTCAGGAAGAAAAAAGAGGGGGAAAGAAATTCTTAATGTCTCAAGGTTCTGGATATGAAGAATTTCATGATTCATAATGATCTACATGAAGTGAAGTCTATGGGTCCCAAATACACCAGGTGCAACAATAAATCTGGATGAACTCGGATTTTAAAGAAATTGGACAGATGTCTTATCAATTCTACTGCTTTTAATACTATTCATATGGCTCAGGTAAAACACCTATCAAGAATAGCCTCGGATAACATTCTCCTTTGTCAAAGACTTATGGATAATTGTTAAAAATGATGTTTAGAAAGAAGTAAGTCAGTTTCTTTCTTCCGGTATTATGCACATTTCATGGAAGGAAACACTGATTGTATTAATACCTAAAATTAAAGATCCTCAAGAGGTTTCTAATTTTAGGCCAATTAGCCTTTGCATGACTATTTATAAAGTTGTGGCAAAGATGCTTTTGAATAGAATGGAGAGTGCCATTCACAGTATCATTTCTGTAGAACAAGCTGCATTTATCAGAGGTAGATCGTTGTTGGAACATGTTCTTCTGGCTCAGGAAGTCTTCAACAAATTCAGATATTCTAAAGCTAAGAAAGGACTCTTGGCTATTAAGTTGGACATGGAGTAAGCTTATGACAGCATGGGGTGGCTAACTCTAAGGCAACTACTTTTACATTTTAATTTTCCTAACAAGTTTAGGGATCTTTTGATGCAATGCATTTGTGATCCAAAATATTGCATTTTAATTAATGGGGAAAAGTCGAATTGGATCAATGGCAAATGCGGTTTTAGACAAGGATATCCCTTGTCTCCATATTTATTTATCCTTTGATCCCAAATTTTGACGGATGTTATAAACCAAAAGATGAATTATTTTGGTATTTCTATCACTCCAAATGCACCCAAGATTTCACACTTACTTTATGCCGATGATGTATTACTTTTCTCGGAAGCTAATGTGAAAAAGATTAAGGATTTGAAGAGAATAATTTCATTATATTGCAAGTGGTCGGGTCGAAGAGTCAACCACTCCAAATCTATGATAATATTTGGTAAGCACACCAGAATTGGGATTAAGAAGAAAATTGGTAGAATTCTCAAGTACAAAATTGTTAATGAGATAACATATCTCTTTGTGAAGCTAACATTAAGGAGACTAGTTGCTTCTGACTTTCAAAACTTGATGGAATCTACTGCCAATATGCTGAACACTTGGGGAAAGCATTGTATTTCTTTGGAGGGAAAATTTATTCTGGTTAAAGCTGCGTTTCTAGCTCTCCCGATGTTCTTAACCTCTCTTACCTTGGTTCCTTCAAGTATTCTCAAAGAATTTGACAAAATGTGTAGAGGATTCTTATGGAATAAAAATAATAGTAGTACTGGGCTGCCCTATGCGTCTTGGGAGCAGCTTTACAAGCCAAAAAAAATGAAGGAGGTCGTGGGCTTTTTTCTGCGGTTTCAAAGGTTGGACCTCTTCGAGCCAAATTCGCTTTGGACTTCTTCATGAAGAATGACTCGTTGTTCTACAATATACTTAGAAGAAAATATGGAAAGGATATTTGGAATGAACCGGTGAAAAATGCTTGTTTTACTACTTGGAAGATTTTTACCACAGGGGCTTTCTCTCTTAGAAACATTGTGAGGTGGAATATCTCTAATGGAAAATCTATTAACTGGATGCTTGACTCTTGGGTCCTTGACAAAAGTTTTTCTAAATGGCCTACATTTGTAAATAATATAGATCCTTCCAATTACAATTTATGTAATTTTATTTTGGATGGAAGGTGGAATTTGAATCTATTACAGGTATTCTTTAAACAACAACTGGTGGAAATTATCAGCCAAATTCCAATTAAAACTGACTGCAGCAGTGATCAATTGGAACTAAAAAAAAAAAAGAATTTAGGCAAATCAATTACAACATTGTCATTTGAAGCCCTGTTGGAACGGAATATAGAGATGAACCATTGGACATGGATGAAGAAATTAAAATTGAGACCGAGAGTTGAACTCTTTTGGTGGAGGCTCTATAACGAAGCAATTCCTTCAAACACTTTCTTGTTAAAAAGAAAACTGCGTGGTAATGCAGCTTTTCTGAGAGGATGTCATGTAAAAGAAGACAATTGGCATATAGCGGGTAGCCGTATAAAAATTTAGAAAGTTTTAAAGCTGCTGAATGAATGGTGATTTCATATGCCATTATTCAATAATTTTAAAAACTGCTTGGATGAGCTAAAGAGGTATGCAAATCACAAATCCTTTAAAGCTAATCTATATTGTACAACTATTTTTCTTGTTTGAAAAAGCAGATGTAAGCTGATACATGAAGGAGTGGAAGACTCAGATATTACCATAGCAACAAACTTGGTTTCTTTGACTACGGCGAGCAATTTTATCAATCCTCCCTCGGACAACTGGGATGTCAACCAGTGTGAGCTATCTAATTCTTGGCATCCTCCTCCTCTCGGGTGGATTAAGATTAATGTAGATGCTGCACTGAAATGTAACAACATGGCTGGAGTTGGAGGCGTGGTTAGAGATGATAAAGGTTAGTTTTTATTAGCATTTGGAGCTGAGTATGTTCATTGGGATATTTCTCAAGTAGAGCTAATGGCTGTTTACTACCTAAAGAACATTATGCAAGATTGGATGTATGAATATCAGGGTGTGATGATTGAAGATGATAACTTCAATATTATTAAAGCACTCCAAAATATTTTGAAGAAGTGTTAGAACAAAGGAAGAAGTGATGATAACTTGGCTTTCTTACAAAATTTCAACCAAGTTTTGTTTTCATTATGTGGTAGAGAATGTAACAAATTAGCAGATATTTGTGCTAATTTTGGAGTGTATAATTCCTTCATTTGGTTTGATCTTTTTGATGTTAAGATTCCTCCTTCATTCTTGTATTGCTTGAAGGAGAAATGTGATGCTTTAGGTTCTTTTTGAGTTGGTTGTAAGTTTTGTTTCTCTTAAATTTTAATGCAATAGCATTATTCTAAAAAAAAATATTCTTATTTGAATTTCTTTTATTTTATTTATTATTTCTTCTATTTTATTATTCTATTTTATTATATGTTTCTATACTTCTTTCTATTTTTTCTTTGTATATTTCTTATTCTATTGTATTGTAATTGTATATTTTGTCTTTTTATTTTATATTGATGTTGATGCTTTATAACTCTGCCTTTTTATGGGGTAATTTTTCATAAACCATACATATGGGAATCATATATCACTGAGATCTTTATTCTCTTTCTATCATCCTTCCATTTTTCCACATCCCTTTTTTTTTTCACAATTCATAATCAGATTTCTTTTTTATGAAAAGAATTTCAGTTGCTACAATGCTACAACTATATGATCGATTCAGTCATATAGTGACTGTTTCTTGGGATCTCGACAATACGAAGCAATAAGTTGGTTATTAGTTTTGAGTTTCTTTAGTTTTGATAGTTACTAAGTTTATAGTGGGGTTAGCCTGTTTTTTTCAATCTCAATTCTAAAGAAAAAACTAACGAGTCACACACTGAGCATAGCAATTATACTAAAATATAAATTAAATAAAGGGTAAATCAAATTTTTATTCAACCTTATAGAATTAGAATTGTTCGTTTTTCTTTGATTAAGAAAAAGAAGAAAAGAGTTTATAAATTTTTTCTATCGATGACCAGAATGGCGAAATAAATAAAGGTCCATTCTTCTTCTTTTTTCTTTTCTTATTCTTGGTTTACAAATATCCAAATTTTTATGCCTAAGACTCCATAGATAGTTCTAATTGTATGGGAACAGTGATCAATTTTAGCGCGAATTGTTTGTAAGGGAACCCTGCCTTCTCTGATCCATTCGAATTTCTGTCGATACGCCCTGCAATTTGCACTTGAATCCCTTTTGTACCCGTTTGTTCAGTTAATTCAATAGCTTTTTTCATTGCCTTTCGAAATGAGACTCTATTTTTTAATTGTAAAGCTATATATTCTGCAAGAATATTAGGTTGTCCATAAGGCTTTTCAATTCTTGTGATAGCAATGTTGAGTCTCCGGTTTACAGAATGAAATTCTTTTTGTACATTCATCTGTAATTCTTCGATTCCCCGTGTTCGTCCTTCTATTAATAAATTGGGAAATCCAATATAGATTATGACCTGAATCAAATCTATTCTTTTTTGAATTACTATATAAGCAATTCCTTCGAAACCTGAGGATATTCTCTTATTTTTTTTACATAGTCCTTAATACAATTCCGTATTTTTCATCTTCTTGTAGACCCTTGGAAAAATTCTTTGGTTTTGCGAACCAAAAAGAATGATGGCTTTGAGTTGTTCCAAGTCTGAAACCAAGTGGATTTATTTTTTGTCCCATATTTTTCTATTCTTTTTCCATCCATTTTTTTTCTAAATAGGAATCTAAAATTTCGATTTTTCTTTTAAAAAAATCTTTATATGACAAGTGGTTTTTTTTATCAGATAACTACGCCCTCGAGCCCGGGGTCTGAACTTTTTCACAATAGCACCTCTATTGACTTCAGCTTTACTAATAAATAAATCAGCTTCATTCAAACCCATATTATGACTAGCATTTGCTGCTGCAGAATAAACTAATTTTAAAATTGGATAAGATGCCCTATAGGGCATTAGTTCCAATATCATGAGTGTTTCTTCATAAGAACGTCCGCGAATCTGATCAATTACTCTTCGTGCTTTGAAAACAGACATACATATATGTTGAGCTAACACTTTTGCTTCTCTATCCGAATTTTCGTTCTTTATCATAAAAGTTCTCCCCCGCCAATGAATGATAAGTGCCTAGGTGAAGTATAGTATAAGATAAGTCAGAAAAGTGAGTATATTAGTATACTAGAAAAAGAAATATACCTATACTCTTACTATAAGATAAAGTCTCTTAAGTCTAAATACTATTAGAAAGACTATTAAGATAAGGCTTTTCACATGAATACTTAGTAGAACGACTAACGACGAGATTTATTATCGTTTCTCGCGTGTCTCACGAAAGTTAGAGTAGGTGCGAATTCTCCCAATTTGTGACCGACCATACGATCTGTGATATAAATAGGTAAATGTTCCTTTCCATTATGAATAGCGATTGTATGGCCAATCATTGTGGGTATAATGGTAGATGCCCGAGACCAAGTCACTATGATTTCTTTCTCCTCCCTCCTGTTGAGTTTTTCAAATTTTCCCGCTAAATGATTAGCTATAAAAGGATTTTTTTTAGTGAACGTGTCATGGCTAATTACTTGTTTTTTTTCCATTTTTTAAATTGGCATTCTATGTCCAATATCTCGATCTTAATCTGAAGTATAATAATGAATGGAAAAAAGAGAAAATTCTTTAGCTAGATAAGGGAAGGGGCAGATGTATCCAAGTGGATCTAGGCAGTGGATTATGAATCCACCATGCACGGGTTCAATTCCTGTCATTCACCCATCACATGATTTCCAATTCCAAAGATTCAATTTTCAATGTTTCTATTTATGGCGATGAAGAATAAAACTATCACTATATTTGTTCCTTTTCCTACTTCTTCTTCCAAGCGTAGGATAACCCCAAGGGGTTGTGGGTTTTTTATACCAATTGGGGCTCTCCCTTCACCGCCCCCATGTATAAGATTACTCTTCATAATAGGGTTCATAACTACTCCTTTTACTACAGGACGCTTACCTAGCCAACACTTAGATCCGGCTCTACCCAAACTTTTTTGGTTCACCCCAACATTACCCACTTGTCCGACTGTTGCTAAGCAGTTTTTGGATATCAAACGGACCTCCCCAGATGGTAATCTTAATGTGGCCGATTTACCCTCTTTTGCAATCAGTTTCGCTACAGCGCCTGCTGCTCTAGCTAATTGTCCACCCTTTCCAAGTGTGATTTCTATGTTATGTATGGCCGTGCCTAAGGGCATATCGGTTGAAGTAGATTCTTCTTTTTTCTCAATCAAAACCCCTTCCCAAACCGTACAAGCTTCTTCCAAAGCATACGGCTTTCTAGATGTATATGATGATATCTAGACAGATGGATCTTATATGAATCGTATGATGAAGTACCACATGAGTGGATATATAGGAATCCAAATCTGCCGAATCACTCATGTTATGATCTTCTACATCCTAGGTCTCCCCGTTCCGTCATCTGGCTTATGTTCTTCATGTAGCATTCAGACTGGATGACTCTATGAAATTACGTCAATACTTCCAAATATTACGGGTAACGTAGGAGATCTATCTATTTTTCCTCAGGGGTCTTTCTAATTACCACTGCTTAGCTTTCAATTCGCCTCTAACCATCAAATTAAATGTGAATAACCCGTCCTCCTCTCTTTGAAGCAAGGGGCGCTTCCGATTCTGTGTGCGCTTTAAACAATTTTGTCTTCTCCATATTACCATATCTCTAGAGTCATAATTTTCTATGAGGAACTACTGAAATCAATCACTTGCTGCCATTACTCAACAGTTTTCTGTTGAGGTCTATCCCATAGAGGTACTTCGATTGGATCAGTGATCGATTCCTAGGTTTCGTCGTAAACCTAATTGGTTACTTACAATTACGTAAATAAATAGTTCAAACCGTACTCAAAGGTAGGGCATTTCCCATTGATATAGGAACTTCTGTACCATAAATAATGTTATCTCCAATTATAGCCCCTCTGCGATGTAAAATATATCTCTTCTCACCATCCCCATAGTGTATTTGGCAAATGTATGCATTTCGATTAGGGTCATATTCTATGGTTACGATTCTACCAGATATCTCTTTTTCATTCCGTCGAAAGTCGATTTTACGGTATAGACGCTTATGACCTCCCCCTCTATGCCCTGCGGTAATGATCCCTCTGGCATTACTACCTTTACCATAATGATGCTGTCCATAGATCAAATTATTTCATGGATTAGATTTCACTTGACTGTCTATGGCTCCATTGCGTGTGCTCGGGGTAAAAGTTTTGTATAAATGTATTGTCCTGTTATTAAGTCTTTTTCTTTAAGTTCTTTTCTCTATAAAAGGTGGGATAGAATAACCCAGTTGAAACGTAATGATCATACGTCTATAATGCATTGTATGTCCCATCCTTCTACCCTTTCCCGTGAGTCTATGACTATTCATAGCTATTACCTTGACACCAAAGAAGAGTTCGACCCAATGCTTTATTTCTGTCCTAGTTGATCCTGATTCGATATTAGAAGTATATTGATTGTTCCCTAGTAACCGAATACTTTTTTTTTGTAAATACTGCATATTTGATTCCATCCATAAATCCATTTTCTTCCTTATGAGTTCTAGTATTGATAAGAATTCTAGTTCTTACTATTCATATATTATGGTGTGAGTATACCATACCAATTCTCTATGTATGGATGATGAGATTCCATTGATACAGAGTCAATTCCAATAGACTTTTTGAATGTTCCCATTGGCGTGCATCCAGTAGGAATTGAACCTATGAATTTGCCAATTATAAGTTGGGCGCTTTAAGTATCCAGCCATGGATGCTTAACAGGGATCATCGTACATCACGAATAACCAAATTTCAATTAAAATAAAATCTTTTGGAGGAATCAATGTAACAAAATCAATTCAAATCCTGGATATTCAAATTGAGAGAGATCAAGAATTCTCACTATTTCTTTGATTCATTGATCAAATTCGATTCAGTGGGATCTTTCTCTCACATTTTTTTCCACCAAGAAAATTTTATGAAACTCTTTGATCCTCGAATTTGGAGTATCCTACTTTCACGTGATTCACAGGGTGCAACAAGCAATCGATATTTCACGATCAAAGGTGTAGTACTGCTTGTAGTAGTGGTCCTTATATCTCTTATTAACAATCAAGAGATGGTTGAAAGAAAAAATCTCTATTTGATGGGGATTCTTCCTATACCTATGAATTCCATTGGACCCAGAAAGGAGACATTGAAAGAATCTTTTTGGTCTTCCAATAGAAATAGGTTGATTGTTTCGCTCCTGTATCTTCCAAAAAGGAAAAAGATTTCTGAGAGTTGTTTCATGGATCCACAAGAGAGTACTTGGATTCTCTGAAGAAATAAAAAGCATATCATGCCTGAATCTAACCGGAGTTCACGTTGGTGGAGGAACCGGATTTGAAAAAAGAGGGATTCTAGTTGTCAGATATCTAATGAAACCGTAGCTGGAATTGAGTTCTCATTCAAAGTGAAAGATAGAAAATATATGGAGATTCTTTTTTATCCTATATGGATGATCCGATCGGCAAAGATCATGATTGGGAATTGTTTGATCGTCTTTCTCCGAGGAAGAAACGAAACATAATCAACTTGAATTCGGGACAGCTATTCAAAATCTTAGGAAAAGACTTGATTTGTTATCTCATGTCTGCTTTTCGTGAAAAAAGACCAAATCAGGGGGAGAGTTTCTTAAAACAACAAGGAGCTGGGGCAACTATGCAATCCAATGATATTGAGCATGTTTCCCATCTCTTCTTGAGAAACAAGTGGGGTATTTCTTTGCAAAATTGTGCTCAATTTCGTATGTGGCAATTTTGCCAAGATCTCTTCGTTAGTTGGGGGAAGAATCAGCATTAATCGAATTTTTTGAGGAACGTCTCGAGAGAGAGAATTTGATTTGGTTAGACAATGTGTAGTTGGTAAACAAGGATCGGTTTTTTAGCAAGGTATGGAATGTATTGTCAAATATTAAATATGATTCAACAAGATCTATTTTCGTTCAAGTAATGGATTCTAGCCAATGGAAAGGATCTTCTTCTGATCAATCCAGAGATCATTTTGATTCCGTTAGAAATGAGAATTCAGAATATCACACATTGATCGATCAAATAGAGATTCAGCAACTAAAAGAGAGATCGATTCTTTGGGATCCTTCCTTTCTTCAAATGGAACAGACAAAGATAAAATCAGATCGATTCCAGAAATGCCTTTTTGGATCTTCCTCCATGTCCTAGCTATTAACAGAACCTATGAAGTGGATGAATAATCATCTGCTTCCAGAAGAAATCGAAGAATTTCTTGGGAATCCTACCAGATCAATTCGTTCTTTTTTCTCTGGCAGATGGTCAGAACTTCATCTGTGTTCGAATCCTACTGAGAGGTCCACTAGAGATCCTAAATTGTTAAAGAAAAAACAAGATGTTTCTTTTGTCCCTTCCAGGCGAGCAAAAAAAGAAAGAAATGGTTGATATATTCAAGATAATTATGTATTTATATGATACCATCTCAATTCATCCTTCGGAACCAGATCCGGGATGTGATATGGTTCCGAAGGATGAACCGGATATGGACAGTTCCAATAAGATTTCATTCTTGAACAAAAATGCATTTTTTGTTTTCTTTCATTTATTCCATGATCGGAACAAAGGGGGATACGCGTTACGCCACGATTTTTTTGAATCAGAAGAGAGATTCCCAGAAATGGCGGATCTATTCACTCTATCAATAACCGAGCCAGATCTGGTGTATCATAGGGGATTTGCCTTTTCTATTGATTCCTACGGGTTGGATCAAAAAAGATTCTTGAATGAGGTATTCAACCCCAGAGATGAATCGAAAAAGAAATCTTTATTGGTTCTACCTCCTCTTTTTTTATGAGGAGAATGAATCTTTTTCTCGAAGGATCAGAAAAAAATCGGTCCGGATCTACTGCGGGAATGAGTTGGAAGATCCCAAACTAAAAACAGCGGTATTTGCTAGCAACAACATAATGGAGGCAGTCAATCAATATAGATTGATCCGAAATCTGATTCAAATCCAATATAGCACCTATGGGTACATAAGAAATGTATCGAATCGATTCTTTTTAATGAATAGATCCGATCGCAACTTCAAATATGGAATTCAAAGGGATCAAATAGGAAATGATACTCTGAATCATATAACTATAATGAAATATACGATCAACCAACATTTATCGAATTTGAAAAAGAGTCAGAAGAAATGGTTTGATCCTCTTATTTCTGGAACTGAGAGATCCATGAATCGGGATCCTGATGCATATAGATACAAATATGCATATAGATACAAATGGTCCAATGGGAGCAAGAATTTCCAGGAACATTTGGAACATTTCGTTTCTGAACAGAAGAATCCTTTTCGAGTAGTGCAAGTAGTGTTCGATCGATTACGTATTAATCAATATTCGATTGATTGGTCCGAGGCTATCGACAAAGAAGATTTGTCTAAGTCACTTCGTTTCTTTTTGTCCAAGTCACTTCCCTTTTTCTTTGTGAGTATCGGGAATATCCCCATTCATAGGTCCGAGATCCACATCTATGAATTGAAAGGTCCGAATGATCAACTCTGCAATCAGTTGTTAGAATCCATAGGTGTTCAAATCGTTCATTTGAAGAAATTGAAACCCTTCTTTTTAGATGATCATGATACTTCCCAAAGATCAAAATTCTTGATCAATGGATGAACAATATTATCATTTTTGTTCAAAAAGATACCAAAGCTGGTGATTGACTCAATCCATACTAGAAAGAATCGTAGTAAATCCTTTGATAACACGGATTCCTATTTATCAATAATATCCCATGATCGAGATAATTGGCTGAATCACGTGAAACCATTTCATAGAAGTTCATTGATATCTTATTTTTATAAAGCAAATCAAATTCGATTCTTGAATGATCCACATCACTTTTATTTCTATTGTAACAAAAGATTCCCCTTTGATGTGATAAAGATCCGTATCAATAATTATGATCTTACATATGGACAATTCCTCAATATCTTGTCCATTCGCAACAAAATCTTTTCTTTGTGCGTTGGTAAAAAAGATATCTTTTTTTGGAGAGAGAGAGACTATTTCACCAATCGAGTCACAGGTATCTGACATCTTCATACCTAACGACTTCCCACAAAGTGGTGATGAAATGTATAACTTTTCCAAATTATACAAATCTTTCCATTTTCCAATTCGATCTGATACATTCATTCGTGGAGCTATTTACTCGATTGCAGACATTTCTGCAACACTTCTAACAGAGGAACAAATAGTCAATTTGGAAAAAACTTATTGTCAGCCTCTTTTAGATATGAATCTATCTGATTCAGAAGGGAATAACTTGCATCAGTATCTCAGTTTCAATTCAAACATGGGTTTGATTCACACTCTAATTTCTGAGAAGTATTACCAAATGGAAAGAGGAAAAAACGGAGTCTTTGTCTAAAGAAATGCGTTGAGAAAGGGCAGATGTATAAAACCTTTCAACAAGATAGTGCTTTTTCAAATATATCAAAATAGAATATGTTCCAAACATATATGTCATGGTTCCTTGCTTTGACAGGGTGCAAATATCTCAATTTCACCCTTTTAGATACTCTTTCAGACCCATTGTCGACACTGAGTAGTAGTCAAAATTTTGTATCCATTTTTCATGATATGATGCATGGATCAGATATATCACAGCCAATTCCTAAGAAGATTCTTCCACAATGGACTCTGATAAGTGAGATTTCGAGTCAATTTTTACAGAATCTTCTTCTGTCCGAAGAAATGATTCATCGAAATAATGAGTCACCCGTTCCATTGATATGGGCACATCTGAGATCAACAAATGCTCGGGAGTTCCTCTATTCCATCTTTTTCATTCTTCTTATTGCTGGATATCTCATTCGTATACATCTTTTCTTTGTTTCCCGAGCCTCTAGTGAGTTACAGACAGAGTTAGAAAAGATCAAATCTTTGATGATTCCATCATACATGATGGAATTTCGAAAACTTCTGGATAGGTATCCTACATCTGAACTGAATCCTTTCTGGTTAAAGAATCTTTTCTAGTTCTTCTGGAATAATTAGGAGATTCTCTGGAAGAAATACGGGGTTCTGCTTCTGGTGGCAACATGCTATTGGGTGGTGGTCCCGCTTATGGGGTCAAATCAATACGTTCTAAGAAGAAATATTGGAAGATCAATCTCATCGATCTTGTAAGTATCATACCAAATCCCATCAATCGAATCATTTTTTCGAGAAATACGAGACATCTAAGTCGTACAAGTAAAGAGATCTATTCATTGATAAGAAAAAGAAAAAACGTGAACGGTGATTGGATTGATGAGAAAATAGAATTCTGGGTCGCGAACAGTGATTCGATTGATGATGAAGAAAGAGAATTCTTGGTTCAGTTCTCCACCTTAACGACAGAAAAAAGGATTGATCAAATTCTATTGAGTCTGACTCATAGTGATCATTTATCAAAGAATGACTCTGGTTATCAAATGATTGAACAACCGGGATCAATTTCCTTACGATACTTAGTTGACATTCATCAAAAGGATCTAATGAATTATGAGTTCAATAGATCCTGTTTAGCAGAAAGACGGATATTCCTTGCTCATTATCAGACAATCACTTATTCACAAACCTCGTGTGGGGCTAATAGTTTTCATTCCCCATCTCCTCATGGAAAACCCTTTTCGCTCCGCTTAGCCCTATCCCCTTCTAGAGGTATTTTAGTGATAGGTTCTATAGGAACTGGACGATCCTGTTTGGTCAAATACCTAGCGACAAACTCCTATGTTCCTTTCATTACGGTATTTCCGAACAAGTTCCTGGATGACAAGCCTAAAGGTTATCTTATTGATGATATCGATATTGATGATAGTGACGATATCGATATTGATGATAGTGACGATATTGATGATAGTGATGATGACCTTGATATTGATATGGAGCTGCTAACTATGATGAATGTGCTAACTATGTATATGACGCCGAAAATAGACCGATTTGATATCACCCTTCAATTCGAATTAGCAAAAGCAATGTCTCCTTGCATAATATGGATTCCAAACATTCATGATCTGCATGTGAATGAGTCGAATTACTTATCCCTCGGTCTATTAGAGAACTATCTCTCCAGGGATTGTGAAAGATGTTCCACTGGAAGATTCTTATTATTACTTTGACTCATATTCCCCAAAAAGTGGATCCCGCTCTAATAGCTCCGAATAAATTAAATACATGCATTAAGATACGAAGGCTTCTTCTTCCACAACAACGAAAGCACTTTTTCATTCTTTCATATACTAGGGGATTTCACTTGGAAAAGAAGATGTTCCATACTAACGGATTCGGGTCCATAGCCATGGATTCCAATGCTCGAGATCTTGTAGCAGTTATCAATGAGGCCCTATCAATTAGTATTACACAGAAGAAATCCATTATAGAAACTAATACAATTAGATGAGCTCTTCATAGAATAACTTTAAATTTTCAATCCCAGAGAAGATCGGTTCAGGATCATGGGATCCTTTTCTATCAGATAGGAAGGGCTCTTTCACAAAATGTACTTCTAAGTAATTGCCCAATAGATCCTATATCTATCTATATGAAGAAGAAATCATGTAAGGGAGGGGATTCTTATTTGTACAAATGTTACTTCGAACTTGGAACGAGCATGAAGAAATTCATGATAGTTCTTTATCTTTTGAGTTGTTCTACCGGATCGGTCGCTCAAGATCTTTGGTCTTCATCCAGACATGATGAAAAAGATTGGATAACTTCTTAAGGATTCATTGAGAATGATTCTGATCTAGTTCATGGCCTATTACTATTATTACTAATAGAAGTGGAAGGCGCTCTGGTGGGATCCTCATGGACAAAAAATTATTGCAGTCAGCTTGATAATAATCGAGTGACATTACTTCTTCGATTCAAACCAAGGAATCAGTTAGATATGATGCAAAATGGATCTTGTTCTATCGTTGATCAGAGATTTCTATATGAAAAATACGAATCGGAGTTTGAAGAAGGGGAAGGGGCCCTTGATTTGCAACAGATAGAGGAGGATTTCTTAAATCACATAGTTTGGGCTCCTAGAATATGGCGCCCTTGTGGCAATCTATTTGATTGTATCGAAAGGTCCACGGAATTGGGATTTCCCTATTGGACTGGGTCATTTCGGGGCAAATGGATCATTTATCATAAAGAGGATGAGCTTCAAGAGAATGATTCGGAGTTCTTGCAGAGTGGAACCATGCAGTACCAGACACGAGATAGATCTTCCAAAGAACAAGGCTTTTTTCGAACAAGCCAATTCATTTGGGACCCTGCGGATCCATTCTTTTCCCTATTCAAAGATCAGCCCTCTGTCTCTGTGTTTTCACGTCGAGAATTCTTTGCAGATGAAGAGATGTCAAAGGGGCTTATTGCTTCCCAAACAAACCCTCCTACATCTATATATAAACGCTGGTTCATCAAGAATACGCAAGAAAAGCACTTCGAATTGTTGATTCATCGCCAGAGATGGTTTAGAACCAATAGTTCATTATCTAATGGATCATTCCGTTCTAATACTCTGTCCGAGAGTTATCAGTATTTATCAAATATGTTCCTATCTAATGGAACGCTATTGGATCAAATGATAAAGACATTATTGAGAAAGGGATGGGTTTTCCTGGATGAAATGAAACATTTGATTCATGTAACAGGAGAAAGACTCCCCATTCCTTAGCCGTAAAGATATGTGCCCATGATAAGGGGATGAAGTGGAACAGAATTGGGTGGATGGTGGATTCGTGGAAACACTTGTTTATTCCATCTTTTTGGCCTTAGCTCCATGGAACAATATGCTACTGCTGAAACATGGAAGAATTGAAATCTTAGATCACTATGTGTGGATGATATGAACTGCCTAAACAAGAATTCTTGAACGGCGAAAGAGCCTATTACTCGCTACATCAAACAATTTCTACTAATGAAACCATGTAAATCCATCAAAAAATATGCATGTTTGCTGAAATGGTTGTTGCTATCTGCTCTAATAATAAATCATTGGTTTCATTGAATAACTAAAGAAGATAGATAGACCTTTCTCTTTGTCTCAGGTTGATGGATCTCCTCAAACATATGGATAATACACATTCCAGTTGACCGAGCCTAATTCTAATTGCTTTGTTCCGAAGCAAAGATATCCACGGAGGCGGGTTCGTCCTATTCAGATATTCACGACCAAGAGGTACGATCCTCTTTCGGATAGGCCCTGAAAGGAGAAGGAAGGCTGGAATGCCAACAGACGTCTGTCTATTCTCTAATTCACCCGACCCGATAGTACCCATTTTGAGAACGTCCAGTGCCAAAGTCACTGAATGGGTAAGTCGCCAATCCCTAATGTAATGTACTTTCTTTGCTGGGTTACGGGTACTGGTGGGTATTTTACCAGAGGTTTCTATCAATCTACCTTGTGCGGTTCCCGTTGAATCCTATACTCGGCGGGTGCGTGCAAAGAGGACAATTTCCAAATGGACTCTTATAGAGAAGATCGCCAAAATTTCGTGATCCGCTGCAGATTTCAATAGCTCGGACTCGGATCGTAACGATCGTCGGAATATTTCATATCAACAGATACGATACTCATCAATATTGATTAGATCCAAAATCTGTTATGTTTGTATTTAGACACCTTTGCTTGTATTTGGAAGTTTTTTTGTGTGTGAAAAAGGTTGCATGTGTTCTAGAATGAGTTCGAAGTGTTTGGAGTAAATTTTGGCAAAGATTATAAAATTTTATTATTTAAGCACCTAGGTGTTAGGTGTCTTAGCACCACGACCAAATTGTGATATTTCTATGCTCTAAGGTTTAAAAAATTGAATTTTGAACCAACATCGTAATGTTGTATGGTGGCACTGCAGTGCTATGCCACCAACTGAACTTCAAATCTATTTTAAAATCATTATTAAATTGTTTTTATTGCTGTGATAGACAACATTAGAGAAAGTAATAAAGGGTTTTTATAGAGAGAAACTTTATTTTGAGCAGCTTCTAGTCCGTTTTATTCGTCAGGCTAGTTGGGAAAGTTGTTTGGCTTGAGATTTGTTATATTTTGCCTATCTCAATTTGCAATAATGTTATATTTTTAGGATTTTCTAATAAAATTTATATTTGTTTATGAAAAAGTGATGATAACTTTGTATTGATGAACTTTCTCTGCGTACCTTTTTATACGTTATAAATATTGAGATTCTAAAAATCTTGAATACTTTCTTTAAATTTTCCACAGTGATTTTGGAGTTTATACAAATTTTATTGAATAGAAAGAAATCTTAGCTCTAAAATAATATTGTTGTATAACTAAAGTCTTATAACAATATTTTACATAATCTTTGATAATTTAATTATATTTTGAAACTGTGAATGTTTGCTTCATAGTATTTCTATTGCCCATCGTTAAGACATTTTAGATACTAGGGTTTGAGTCATCTACTTTGTTTATATTCAGTAGTGGCTCTATGTTGTGTATACTTTGGAAGTTTTTGTTTTGGTACTTCTTCAACTAGATATTAGGGTTTGAGTCTTGCCATAATTTCTTATGGTATTACCTGTGCAATTTTGGGTCATATCAAATTGGGATGTGATAATTAAAGGCTCCTATCTTATGTCATTCTTGTGTTTGTCACTAAACAAAGGGAAGTATTTGTGCAATAAGTTAAAGAAATCTTCATAAAAATTGTCTAAAAATAATGTTTAAAAGAAGATGGATAGTAAGAGCTTTGTAGGCTTTAAATTGGAGATGAAAGATAATGATGAGGCATTTGGGATGGTAGATACTTTTCCTTACAACAAACTAATACACTTTGATTCTACTTGGAGGAAGATGACTTTGAAGAGATTGATGAGCATTTATCGGAATCAGAGATAAATAGTGAATTAGCAGAGGACAGTGAAAATGAATGTTTTGTCAAGAGTGATGAACAGGATGCGATTGGTTCAGTGACAGATTTTCTCAAAAATTATGATTCTTTCTTCATTGAAGGCTTTACTTGAGGCTCTAGTTAGAAACAATCCAAATCAAGATTTGAAGAAAATCTAAATCTTTATTCTACTTTGAATATAAAAGAATTCAAATCAAAGCTAATTACATTAATTTTAAATAACATAATCTTGTGATTAATTAATGAAATCAGTATTGGTTAATGGTTTTCTAATATTCTTTTATATATATAACCAATAATGGTTAATATATATATATATATATGCACTATACTATACTAATATTAAAAAGCTGCTTGTTATTTTGTCGTTAGCCAAATTTAACCGCACAAAAGGTTTAAATCAACTATATATTTCACAACTCTTCATGTTCTTGTTCTCAAGCTTTCATATCCTATATGCAGGTTAGATTGTGAAAAAGAATGGTGATCGAATAAGAATATATATGCACATCAGTCATGCATTATTCAAATATTTTATATCTGGTTTATTTAGATTTTGTTAGGCATGTACTTGAAATGGAATTGTGGAGGCAAAGTGTGAAGGCCATCTTGGCCAACCTAACTTCATGTTTAAGACCTCCTAGGAGGCCATCTTGGCTATGTTGTTGTTTGCATGTCTAGGATTTGCTTAGGTGGTTGACTGAAAGTCAAGGCATATCAGTCATTTTTTAGGTGTGATTCTCTATAAGTAATTCTGTATGACGAATGAAATGATGCATTGCTACGGGAGAAATGCAACAGCAAGAACAACATCATGAGCTAGCACTATTATGTTTTGCGACTTACTTTTGCTTTGATTTAAATAATAGATAAAATCTAGATCTATGACTATGAAGTACAATGAATTTTGTGCATGCATCATTACTTACTGTAGAAAGCTTGCAAAATTTTTTTTGAGTAAAGATTTATTTATCCTTTGCCTCAAATCCTTTACTTTGTATCTGGCTACTATGAAAAAAAATGAAAATTAATTATCTTCATTCGGCAGATTTCAGAATTGCTGAGTGGATATTTAAGTAATCAAAACTTTACTAACAACAAGGCTCAGTGAGCCAATATTTATGTGAGGCGGTATTTTAATCTTAATTTTCTATAAAAATACAAATTTGATGGACAAATTGAACTAAAATTTGGAACTTAGGAGATCAATTATGATGTATGATTAAAGGTCATGCATCTTATTAGGATATGACATCTCCCATGACTGAGTTTGCATACAATTCATCCTATAGTGTCTAATCATTCATAAAACATATGCATGATTTGCATGTTGATTATTGTAGAAAGCTAACCACTAATTACGACATCATAAGTTTTCTAATGATGTGAACAAGATATTTCATAGAATTTAAACTTGGTAATTAAGTCATTGTGCATTATATCTATCATCCCCATTGCATTATACTTTTGTGTTGATTGTTACAACTTAAAAATTTCAAGCAAATTGCTATTGCATGTGGACCTTGAGCTACTATCAATAGGTAAAGTTTATATATATAGAGAACCACAACAACATCAAGCCTTTATTCCAATATGTAGGGTCAAGTACTTGAATCCTTTTTCTCGATAATTCATTGTTAAAAGTTAAATTATCATTTAAATCTGATAAAGAAATGTCATTTCTAATATTTTATAAACAAGACTTTTTAGTTCTACCTCTAAGTTTTATTAACATAATTCATATATAATACATCTACTTTTCTAACCGAGTCATTGGAAGGTTACCGTTTTATGTGATCAAACCATTTAAGGTGGCTCTCTAATCTTATCTTCCACTAGAGCTACTCCAACCTTTCACGTATATGCTCATTTCGAATCTTGTCACTAAGATTAAAGCCACTCAACTACTTGAACGTCCTCATCTCTGTAACCCTTAATATTATGCTTCCCATTTAATGGCCAACATTCTTCAACATAAAGCATTGCCGGTCTAACCACCATCTTATAGAATTTTTGATTAAGTTTGACGGGGACTTTTATATCACACAACAAGCCCGATGCATTCCTCCACTTCAACTTTCCAACTTGAATTCTACTAATAATATCCCCATCAATTTCATCATCACTCTGAATAATAGATCCAAGATATCTTAAACCTGACTTGATCAACCAAAGTCATATTTCCCCTCATAAGAACTATTATTACTAAAATTATACATCATATATTTAGTTTTAGATCTTCTCAAACGAAAGCCTTTAGACTAAGGTTGACCTCCATAATTCAAGTTTACCTTGAACTCCCTCTCTAGTCTTATCAGTAAGAAAAATATCATCAGCAAAAAGTATGCACCAGGGTAAAACCTCTTACAAATCTCAAGTGAGAACATCCATGACTAAAGTGAAAAAGATATGGGCTTAAGGCTGATCCTTGATGTAATCCAACTAAAAATAGGAAAATACTTGTTCAAACGACCTTGTGTCTGAACACAAGTTACAACTTCCACATACAATGACTTGAATATAAGCATTGTTAACCCTTTTCTTTTCACACTTCATTTTGTTTAAAGTCTCTCTAACTTCGGTTTCACTAATACGCCGATAAAAATAATTATTTTTAATTTCAGGTGGTAAGGTTACTAAAGTCGTCGCATGCTAATAATCTTCATTGAAGAGTTTATAAAAATATCTCATTTACTTTTGTTGGATATCCTCTTCTAATATAAGCATTTTTTGATCTTCATCCGTAATACACTTCACTTGAACTAAATCCTTAATACTTTTATCTCGATGTATGACTAACTTATACACATATCTTTCTCCCTCCTTATTATCTAATATATTATATAAATCATTAAAAGATAAAATCATTGCATCACATATTGCTTTCTTAGACTCCTTAAGAAACTATGTATATCTTCCCAATAATTATAATTTTTACATCTAAACAAATTTTTATAATAAATCTTCTTATTTTTTCTTGCAATTTTTGATTCTACCACCAATTATTTTTAGTATTAGGAGCTTTTCCCTTTGATACTCCAAGCAAATCTTTTGCATAATTTCTAATATCACTAGCTACTATTTTTCATAAAACATTACCTTCCTCATGCATAAACAAAATCTTAAGATATAGTATCTTACTCTCAATTTTTTTTTTTAAATATTTTTTAAATACGCCCATATAATTCGAGAATAATATTTTACTTTATTTTTTATTTTCTACCCCTTCATCTAAAAGTTCAAAACTAATAAGTGATGTTATGTATATAAACTTTTATATGGAATAATTTTACAATCTTTGGAATATAAACAATCTATATTTTTTATAAGAAAATAATCAATCTGTATTTTACTATATCTATTCTTATATGTGATGAGATGCTTGTAAAACTCAAAAAAGTCAATCGTAAGTGTTGCACACATTTCAATGCATCACGATGAAATTTAAGTGAATTTTCAAAGTCATCAGATTTTGACAAAATTAATTGAATGTTCGTTAGGGATGTTAGGCCCTTATGAACTAGCCCAAGTCTAACCAAGAGGGAGGTGAATTGGTATTTTAAAAAATCTTTTAACTAAAGCATAATAAAGCTAAAATCGAAATCACCATAGAAAACAAGTGGGGAAATTAAATAAATGTGGAAGTAATAAAGGAAAGAACACACCAGATTTATAGTGGTTCGATCAAATCGACCTACGTCCACTCCCCGGAGGCACCCTCCGAGTATTCAACTACCAAAGTGACTCTCCTTTTACTCCCACAGCTAGGCGGAGAAGCCCTTACAAAAACCTCCTTTTTGCCACCCTCGGCAAGGCAGAGACCCCAACTCCTTTTGCTTCCTCCTAAAGTAGGCAGAGAACCTTGATCGATCGTTGAAGCTTACCTCTCCCAACCCTTCCAAGGATAAGAGACTCTAGTGGAAGAAGAAGTGGAACAATGCTTGTAGCAACCCTTGTGAATCTCCCTCACAAGCTCCCCCTCACAAGATCCTCTCTCTCTCCTCTAGGCTTTCTCAGGTAAAGATAGCAGCAAAAGATTGTTCAAATCATTAAACAATAGATCTTAAATATAAGAGCTTCAAAATAGCTCATTAATTGCAAGTTGCCGATAATATCGTCCAGGACGATAATCATATCATCATGTACGATTAGTTCAAATCACAGAATATCGGCCAAAAAACTGCTCCGAAAATGATCTGGATGATTGAAAATTGGCTTGATCGACTAGGCCGATCTCATGATCATCCCGGACAATTAGTTCAAATCAGAGGAAAATTATCCAGAGCATTTCCCGAAATTTGAGTTGGCCGATCCTGATTTGGCCAGACCATCGTCCGGAATTTGAGTTGTCTGATATTTATCGTCTAGGAGCAACTAAGGTTTTTTACACAGATATCTTGGCTGATCTTGTGATCATCTAGGATGATGTGATTGTATCAATCATCCTTAATTGCTTTCTTGATTGCCGGATTAATTTAGGCATAATTGTTTCAAATCATCCCGGACGATACAAGATTTCCTGGCCAATTTCCAAAAATAAAAAAATGCTTAAATAGATCATGGCGGCTGATTCTTTCTATTTTAAGCCTATCGTCCTGGCCGATACATGTATTGTCCAGGACGATCGGCTAATGATGGCTGCCTTAAGAAGATGTCCTGATTAGGATTTTTGTTTTGAACCCAATCATCCAGGACAATATAAATATCGTCCGGGATGATGTGAGTAAAAATAGAAATTCTAAGTTAGATAAAAAAATCACTCAAGTGTGTGTGTAGGGTTACTTAGCATCAGAACACTTCAAAGATTACAATTGACTCAAGAAAGGGAAAAAAAATTACAGACTGACTCAGACCTATTCTACCCAATCTTGAGTTGGTTCTGATTGATGTCTGATCTTGAGGCCCTGAAATGTCAGTAGAGAAGGCAGTCGTAGAGAAGCAAGAGTGTTTGTTAATCATTAAAACATAATCCATGTAAACAGATTTGCAACAATCTCTCCTTTTTTTATGATGGCCAAACACTCCAACGATTAATTCCAAAACAACAATGCAAAATAGAAAGTTTCCAAAATTCTAAGTACAAAACACAGTGAAAACACTCAAACATCCTACTCCCCCTTTTGACATCTCAAAAAGGATGAGGAAACGAAGAAACAAAGTAAAAAAAACCTTTTTTTTTTAATAAACCAAGGCATGAACATAATGTAGTATTCCATGTGATTGATTTTAAAAATTTATATGTTAATGAGTTAACAACATCAAAAAATCCAAAAAATGATAGAATATCCGATCATGGCTACCCTTAGCTTAGATTTTCTTTTAGGGTAAATTCGTCTTTTAAAATCAATGACGTAACTTAAAAATTTTAATGCTATTTGCTTTATGGATTTTTCAAAAAAAAAACTCAAAAATTCAATTGGATACAAAAAAGGATACGTTCACCACTTGGTTTCAGAAAAAATATCTTACAGAATAATGTATCAAAGTAAATTTGTCATAATCGCAAAATAATCGAAATCAAGCCTTTGATTTTATCAAGTGATACATGAATTCTTCTAAGTTTTAAAAGATTTAAAAAGATAGGAGAGCTTTCTTTTGGTGGGCTCATTTTATACCTCTTGTCAATTTGAATGGTTCTTTGCGCATCTTTTAATTTTTCATACACTTTGTGTATATTTTTTTTTTCAATTTGGCGTCATTGCGCATCTTTTGTTTTTGGCATCATTGGTCAATTATTTTTTAATTTTTGCAAGCTACATTCTCTTTCAAAAACTCTTAAATAATCTTAGTTGTGAGTATATCTTCTAGATATTAGAAAATAAAAACTCACTCTCAAATATAGGGAAGAACAATCCAAAAAATAGAATCAATAATCGTATGAAGAAATGCAATGACAAGGGTAACGAGGATTCTTGACGTGACAAAAGAGACTTTGATCATTGTAGCAAGGTTAGAATAGATCTAAATTGCATAGTCCATTTGTTAATTTGAGATAGACTTTTGATTAAAAAAGAAAACTATGCAACTAAAATATGTTAGAGAAAGAGACACAATCAATGAAACATTTTTACCCTTTAATAGATTAAGAGATATAAAATATTGACTACAAATTTTTAAAAGCAAGAACAAGGCATACGATATCACTTCAATGATGATTTAAAAGAAATTTAAGAAAGCAAAAAACAAAACAAAACAATAAACAAAAAAAACTAACAACAAAACATAAATCTATAAAAGAAGAAAATAAAAAGAACAAAAAGAAAAGTAAGTAAAAGATCAAGTTCATGTATTTATGTCAATCACACCCAATTTTGTCCTTAAAGAGCTGAAAGTGTCGAAGGCCAGTGGTTTAGTAAAGGTGTCAGCCAGTTGATTCTCATTTGTCACATGGTGTAACTCATTATCTCCCTTAGTCACATGATCTCTAATAAATTGATGCCAATGTCAATGTGCTTAGTCCTTGAATGTTGGATAGGATTCTTAGAAATGCATATGGCACTATTGTTGTCACAAAAGAATGAGATGGTGCCTATAGGTAATCCTAAATCTAATACCTATTTTTTTAACCAAAGGACTTGGGTCACACAACTTCCTAAAGCAATGTACTCGGCTTTAGCAGTGGAAAGTGAAACAGAGTTTTGCTTTCTACCAGACCATGAGACCAAAAATTGTCCTATGAATTGACAAGTTCCATAAGTGCTTTTTCTATCCACCTCACATCCTGCAAAATCAGAGTCAGAAAATCCAATAATCTCAAAAGAAGTGTTGTGCCTAGGGTACCAAATTCCTATGTTCTGGGTCCCTAAAAGGTATCTAAGAATTATCTTAACTGTTGTCAGGTGGGATTCCTTAGGGTCAGCTTGAAATCAAGCACAAACACAAACGCTAAACATTATATCATGTCATCTAGCAGTCAAGTAAAGTAAATATCTAATCATGCCTCTGTACTTCTTCTAATAAATAGACTTACCACTTGGGTCCTTATCCAACAGAACACTAGAATTCATGGGAGTATTAATTGGCTTGGCTTTATCCATCTCATACTTCTTCAAAATGTCTTTTATGTATTTTGATTGATTTAGAAAGGTTCCATCATCTAATTGTTTTATGCTAAACCCCAAAAAGTAGAACAACTCTCCCGTCATACTCATCTCAAACTCTCTACTCATTATTTTAGAAAACTCATCACAAAGTTTCTTATCAGAAGATCTAAAAAGTATGTCATCTACATAAATTTGAATAATGAGCAAATCTCCAACTTTCCTTAGAAAAAGGGTTGGTGTTTACGCTCCCCTTAACAAAACCCCTTTCTAGTAAGAATGTGCTAAGCCTCTCATACCAACCTTTGGGTGCCTGCTTTAAATCATATAAGGCCTTTTTTAATTTAAAAACTTGATTTGGAAATTGGAAACTCTCAAAACCTGGGGGTTATTTTATAAACACATCCTCTTTTATTTCCCCATTTAAAAAGGCACTCTTGACATCCATTTGAAAAAGCTTAAATCCTTTAAAATATGCAAAGGCTAATAGCACTCTAATGGCTTCTAATCTAGCTACAAGGCAAAAGTCTCCTCAAAGTCTATCCCTTCTATTTGGTTATACCCCTTAGCCACCAATCTTGCTTTATTCCTAACCACCATTCCATAATCGTTCACCATATTCTTAAAGACCCACTTGGTTCCAACTACACTTTATCCCTTTAGTCTTTCTACAAGCTCCCAAATATCATTCCTAACAAATTGGTTCAATTCCTCTTGCATGGCTAAAATCCAAAACTCATCAGAAAGGGCTTGGTTTATGTTGGTGTGTTCAGTCATTGAGATAAAGGCAAAGTGGTCACTTCCTTCCTAAGTCCATGTCTAGTCCTAACTCCATTAGTAGGGTATCCTAAGATCAAATCTTTGGGATGACTTGTAGAGTATCTCTAATCTCTAGGCAAGGTGTGTGAAGGTCCAACCCTTTCCTCTAGATCTACATTTTCTACTCCTTGGGTAACATCTCCTACTCCTTCAGTGTTTTGGTGTTCTACTCTCTTCTCCAAATTTTCTACTCCAGTTGTAATCTCTCCAACATCATCATCATCCTCAACTCTAGGCTTTCTAGGATTAGACTAATCAAACACTACATGTTTAGTCTCCTCCACCATCAAAGTCCTTTTATTAAATATCCTAAAAGACTTCCAAACACTAGAATATCCTAAGAACACTCCTTCATTAGATTTTGGATCAAAATTTCCTAAGTGAGACTTCCCATTATTGTGGATGAAAACCTTACAGCCCAAGAGATGAAGGTGGGAATGATTGGGTGTCCTACCCTTAAAGAATCTCATAGGGTGTCTTATCTAGATTGGCTCTAACATTCACCCTATTCAACACATAACTAGATGTGTTAAATACTTCAGCCCAAAAGTATTTTGGAAGTGAATACTTAGCAAGCATGGCTCTAGCGGCTTCTAATAAGGTCCAATTCTTCCTTTTAGCTACCCCGTTCTACTGAGGGGTTTTAGGAGCTGAGAAGTTGTGTCTAATCCCCTTGTCCTCACAAAAATCTCCAAATCTTTTATTTTCAAACTCTCCCCAATGGTCACTATGGTTGGTCAAGATCTCATAACCTAGCTTTTTCTAAATCCAAGTAAAAAGGTTCTAAACTCCTCAAAAGACTCATTTTTGTGTGATAGAATTCTAGTCCAAGTGAACCTCGAGTAGTCATCAACATTACAAAACCATAGACTTTCCCTCCCAAGCTGGCAGTGCTAATGGGTCCAAACAAATCCATATGAAGGACTTCTAAAGATCTAGAGGTGCTAATGTCCTTAATGGGGTGAAAAGTGGAGTGGACTTGCTTTCCTAATTGGCAGGCATCATAAAGGTGGTCTTTTAAAACTTAAGTTCGGGGACACCTCTAACTAGGTCTTTTTGGGTCACTTTTCTAAGAGTTTTCATATTAGCATGACATAATCTTCTATGCCACAACCATGAATTATCAACAACAGATTTTAAGAAAAATGATGCGGTGCATTTAATGTTATTTAAATTAAGCATGTACATGTTGTTGATCCTTTTTTCCTACAAAATAGTGTTGTTATTTAAACTTATAATGCATGAATTTGAAAAGAATTGTATGAAGAAGCCCTTGTCGCAAAGCTGATTGATGCTGAGCAAGTTGTCTTTTAATCCATCCACAAGTAAAAAATTTTCTATCATAAGGTTCTTGGAATTACCAATTATACCTGCACCTATTACCTTCCTGGTGGTGTTGTCTCCAAGAGTATCCTAGCCTCCTATCCTGGTCTGCAGCAAAATGAATTGATTGGCATCACTAGTCATATGTCGAGAGCATTTGCTGTCAAAGGTATCATATACTCTCATGAGGCCTTTTGTGAGAGCTTACCTACAAAATCATCAAATGTCATTTTAAGGTACCCAAGCAGGTTTGAGTCCCTTATGAAAAGTAGAATGCAATGCATGTGTGCTATGCTGTGAATCATACAATTTGGGTCTCCACATCTAATGTGTACTATGGTGAATAATGCAAGTGTGTGAGATGTGTCCTAGCATGCCACATGAAAATCATCTAACACCAGAAAAAGGATTTCTTAAATGGTTTAGGTGGTAATGCCACTTCCTAGGTTTTGACTTTTGATCAAGTGTAGGTGTCATCTAATTTTTCTTAAGTGCCTCCAATTCATTTTTAATCCTCAAGTTATTATCTTTTAAAGCATCATTATTAATTCTCAAATTATGCTCTATATCTTTAGATTTTTTAAAATCAGATTCAAGTGAGGTGTGTGAAACTTTCAATGAATCATGCTCTTTAATTAATTCATAATATTTTTTATTTAAATCATCAAATTCATCAAGTAGAACTATATGATTTTAATAAATTTTTGAATGAACTTTAATCAGAATTTCATGCTCTTTTTGTAAATTCAAAAACTCCAATTTCAAATTAGCATGAGTTTTCTTAAGTTTTCTATATGACGCATGAATTTTTTTAGAAACTTCAAGAAGTTGGTCGTGGGATAGTTCACATACCTCTTCTTGATTAAGATGTTCGTCTGCCATTAAGCAAAATTTTGTTGTCTCATCTTCAGGTTCAGTCTCCGATGAATCAGATGCAGAATCCACCCAGAACACCTTTTGAAATCTATTTTTGTCCTTCCTAAACTTGGGTTTCCCCTCACCCTTTTTTTTTCTTGAGTGAGACTTAAGTGTAGGGCAATCAGCATTCACATGTCTAAGTTTCCTTCATTCAAAATAAACCATGTCATTAGAACTCTTAAAAGTTTTGTTTCCCTTACCTTTGTTCCACTTTTGATGATAATTTTGTTTCTTCCTTAGAAAGCTTTTAAATTACCTTGTGATTAAGGCAAATTCATCGCTTTCAGACCCGAAAGAGTCGGAGTTCGTGCGTTGGACTTCAATGCCACTGTTTTCTCCTTTCTTTTCTCACCTACATCCAAATTTTTTTGATTCACTCCTTGCTCGTAAGCAATGAGTGAGCCAAGTAAGCTCTCAATCAAATAAGTATTCAAATCTTTAGATTTAGTAATGGCGGTGATTTTGGCATCAAAAGAGGAAGGCAAGCATCTCAAAATTTTCTTGACTTTTTCATAGTTTGACAGTTCTCTTCCTAAGGCATGCAAAGAAGTTATAATTTGAGTAAACCTTATATACATATCTGAAATTGATTCAGAAGGTTTCATACGAAAAAGTTCATAATCATGCAAAAAAAATATTCAAACAAGATTTCTTAACTTTTTTGGTTCCTTCCTAAGTAATGCACAACCTATCCCAAATTTCTTTACCAGTAGAGCAAGTAGAAACACGCATGTAATCTTCCGATTTTAAAGCACAGAAAAAATAATTCAAACATTTCACATTGAGTTGAGCTAAATCTCTTTCATCAAAAGTCCATTCAGTAAAAGGTACTTCATTTTAATCCATTAAGTTCACGAGAAAGTGGAGAATTTTGTTCTTTGATAAGCATCCACGTTCGATAATCAGTTGATGTAAAAAAGTAGAATACGTGTTTTCCAAAAATCAAAGGAAGATTGTCAAATAAGGGTGGTCGTGTAATATAATATCCTTCAGTTGTGTTACGATTCCCAAAGTTAGTTATGGATCAAAAATTCAAAAAGTTTTCAACTCAATTTTTTTGAATCCCGCTCTGATACCACTTGAAAGTTCATTAGGATAATAGGACCATTACGAACTAGCCCAAGGCTAACCAAGAGGGGCGGGGGGGGGGGGGGGGGGGTTGAATTGGTATTTTAAAAAATCTTTTAACCAAAGCACAACAAAGCTCAAACCAAAATCACCACAAAAAACAAGTGCGGAAATTAAAAAAATACGAAAGTAATAAAGGAAAGAACACACCATATTTATAGTGGTTCGGTCAACTTGACCTACTTCCACTCCCCGGAGGCGCCCTCCGAGTATTGCACTACCAAAGTGACTCTCCTTTTGCTCCCACAGTAAGGCGGCGAAGCCCTTATAAAAATCTTCTTTTTGCCACCCCCGACAAGGCAGAGACCCTAACTCCTTTTGCTTCCTCCTTAAGTAGGTAGAGAATCTTGATTGATCGCTGAAGATTACCTCTCCCAACCCTTCCAAGGACAAGAGAATCTAGGGGAAGAAGAAGTAGAATAATGCTTGGAGAAACCCTTGTGAATCTCCCTCATAAACTCCCCCTCACAAGATCCTTTCTCACTCTCTCCCTCCCTCTCTCTCTCCTCTAGGCTTTCTTAGGTCAACATAGCAGAAAAATATTGTTCAAAATGTCGAACAATAGCTCTTAAATAGAAGAGCTTCAAAATAGCTCATTAATTACAAGTTGCTGAAAATATCGTCCTGGAATATCGACTAGAAAACCGCTATGAAAATGATCTGGATGATTCAAAATTGTCTTGATCATCTATGCCAATCTCACGATCGTCCCAGACTATTAGTTCAAATCAAAGGAAAATCAACCAGATCATCGCCCAGAATTTGAGCTGGCCGATCCTGATCTGCCAGTCCATCGCCCGGAATTTGAGCTGTTTGATATTTATCGTTCAGGAGCAACTAAGTTTTTTTGCACATATCGTCCCGGCCGATCTTGCAATCGTCTAAGATGATGTGATCATATCAATCATCCTTAATTGTTTCCTTGATTGCTAGATTATTTTAAGTATAATTGTATCAAATCGTCCAGGACGATATAAGATTGTCCTGGCCAATTTTTGAAAAAAAGTATGCCTAAATAGATCATGGCGGCTGATTCTTTCTATTTTAAGCATATCATCTTGGCCGATACATGTATCATCCAGGCCGATGGGCTATTGACAGCTACCTTAATAAGATGTCCTGATAAGGATTTATGTTTTGAACCCGATCGTCCAAGACGATATAAATATCGTCCGTGACGATATGAGTAAAAATAGAAATTTTAAGTTAGATAAAAAAATCACTCAAGTGTGTGTGTAGGGTTACTTAGCATCCGAACACTTCAAATATTACAATTGACTCAAGAAAGGGAAAAAGAAAATTACAGACTGACTCAGACATAGTGTACGCAATCCTGAGCTAGTTTCGATTGCTGTCTGATCTTGAGGCCCTAAAATGTCAGTAGAGAAGGTAGTCATAGAGAAGCATGAGTGTTTGTTAATCATCAAAACATAATCCATGAAAACAAATTTGCAATAATAATTTTATAAAATTATCCATAAAGTTTAAAGCAAATCAGTATAAGGGACTTATAATGAATTTAGATAAATTTGAAATTCAAAAATCACCGAAGTTATAATTGGAATAATAATTTACTTAAGAACCTTTAAAGATATAAAAGCGTAGTTAAGGCATGAAAGGTCAATTTTTACATTTTGGATTTTCCCCTAACCGCCCATCCTTAAGGGGACCGAAATCCATTAAGTCCCCTCATTCGCTTGAGTTTTTTCATTCAGCCAAAAGAAAGAGGCGGACGTGAAAGGCGATGGGAGGCTTCGGGCGGCAACTTTGGCGGCGATTTCCAGTGTCCAGTCTTTATTGGGAAAGTGTAGAGGGAGACAAGGGAACACTAAGGTATGTTTGGATTTAAGGATTTCTCTATTTCTCTCATAGGTTTTCTAAAGAGAAACTTCTAGGGTTTTTCATGAACTTAGAATTTCTTTGAAAAATTGTTAGAGAATGTGATATATCCTTTTAATGTGAGAGGAGAATTGTGAGGGATAGGGAGAGATTATGTAAGAGATAATGAGAGATAAAGAGTGAGTAAGAGAGTAATAATGGGAGGAAGGGGAAGAGAGAGAGAGAGATAGAGTGAAATAAAGAGAGTGAGAGATTGAGGGTGAGTGAGAGAAACAAAGTGAACAAGAGAGAGATAGCGGGAAAGGTATATAAAAAAGTAGTATAACTTCAAATTGAGGGTGAATGTTTGAGAGAAAAAGGAAGAGGGAAAGATAGTGCTGAACGTCTGCATTTTGCATTAAAAAAGAAGAAGAAGTAAGTAGTTACAAGTAAATTCTCAAGTAAAGAACTATACCCTATCACTATCCTACCTCAACAATAACAAAAGAGTTGAGGGGAATGCCCTATTATTCACATCATAAAAGGAAAAACTATAAAGAAATGCTAAATTGGCATAGTAATCAGTAGGCCGATTACTGTCCGTATTTATATACTGAAAGTAACCTGCATAAAATCCATCAAAAATAATAGGTCCGGTCCTTCACCCCTGAAGTGGACCTTATTATAGCGATCATTCAGATTCTGAAGCCACCTTATTATATCATTGCAATCACCATCAATGATAATCCCCTCCATTTCAAGCATCCAATCCAGCATCATCTCATGAATGGAAGCAGCCGCCATAATTTCAGCTTGAAAAACATCCCAGTGCTCCATACTCTTGCCAGCCGCAAGAACCAAGGTTCCGGCAAGATCCCGAATGACTAACCCAAGACCAACCTGATTAGATGGTTTAATAGCTACATCCACATTAAAATTTAACCAACCTGGAGGGGGGGGGGGGGGGGGGGCCCAAAGCTTATGAGGAGGCAGTCCAATGGGCTGGTTAGTGCTCCATTGCTCCAAGATTGGATATCTAAATAGCGTAGGTAGACGAGAAAGCATAGGGGATGCAATAATGGATGGGGACCTACGATTCCTTCCATTATTCATGTCATTCCTAGCTCGCCACACTTGATAAATTGCAAAATAGCAAATTCATCCAAGACTCGAGTTCTAGTCAACAATAAAAAACATATATGCCATCAATTCATCCAAAGAGTTAACAGTAGGCATTACAAAGCCCTATTTAGCCAGAATAGCAAAAAACTCTTTAATCTTTTTACATTGATTAGTACAATGGTCCAAGGTTTCATCCTAACTACATCCCCACGGATATAGTGGTGTATCAAATAGTCTCCTGTTAAACAACCTATGGTTAGTTGGAATTGCATTCCTACGAAGTCTCCACCATAAGAAACTCTCCCTTGGATGCATCTTCAGTCTACTTAACTAACTAAAGTGGTACTCAGATCCCCTGATCTTGGCCCGATAAGCCATTGCAGTTAAAGGCATACTGATCCAAGAATGAGTAAGTTCCGGACAATCCTCCCCATTTCTGGTGGTATTAATAGTAGTAATGCGTTGCGCCATGATTTTATCAAAGCACTTCTCTACCAGTTCTTCGTTCCACTGTTATGAGTCATTCAACAAATAGCTTACTTTAGCATTCTTCACCTCATCAACATTAATAAAAGTAGGCTATGAGGCCAACTCTCGATCCAAGATCTAGCTGTCCTGCATCACATTTATGCCTTGACCATTGCCAATCTTCCACCTTAAAATTGTTCTAAGAGCCTTGGCTCCATCATGCATCACCTTCCACCATATTTGGAATATCCATCCCATATTTGGCCTTCACCACCTTGTGATTGATTGAGGCTATGGAGCACTACCATATTTGGAATATCCATCCATATTTGGAATATCCATCCCATATTTGGCCTCCATCATGCATCACCTCTATCATGCATCCCATATTTGGCCTAGTGATTGAGGCTTTCTGGACATGCATATTATTTCAAATATCCATCCCATATTTGGCCTTCACCACCTTGTGCAACAGAGATTCTGAATTTTAAATCACATCCTAGGCTACCCGTGCACGTAAAGGTCCCTATCAAGAAGATAGACAGTGAAAAATGAGACCGCCTTGGTCCCTAGCTTGGCACAAATTCTTCCAACCAACATAATGCATTCCTCTACTATTTGAATATTTATGCCAAAGGAAATGCCTTCCCAATTTTTCAATAGCATTAAGGACCCCACATGGGATAGCTGTATGAGTCATCACATACATTGGAATAGAAAGAAGAAAGTTCTTATCAACAAAGCCCTTCTGGAAAAGGAGAGATGCTTCTTACCCCATAGATTTGTTTTCTCATGAGCATGCTTAATCATTTTAGAGAAATCAATCGCAACCAATTTCTTCTTGACCAAAGGCAAACTAAGGTAATCAAGCCAATCCACCTTTATATACCCCATCATCTTAGGAAGCATCCTCTTCTTCCATCTTGGAGACCTCTTATTAAAGAGGATAGCTGACTTTACATTGTTTATTTTCTACCCCGTCTAATTGCAGTGATTATTTAACAAACCCATTATTCAACTGGCATTGCTCCTATTAGCTTCTGAAAACCCTAGAATATCATCAGCATACAACAAATGAGAAATTCTTATAGCATTTTTAACTGTTTATATCCCGAGATGTCCTCCCCGCTATCTGAAAGTTTTGGTGAGATGTTTTGAACAAAGAATGAACATATAAGGTGATCCTTGTTGAAGACTGCTATGAGCATAAATCCATGAGGTCCTATTCCCATTATTCAAAAGGGTAAACTGAGGCTTAGCCACAGACTAAATTACCCATTGAATAAACCAGTCAGAAAACCCCGTCTTCATGATTACCATATGCAGTGTCTCCCAAGCCATACAATCGTATGGTTGCTCCATATCAACTTTTAGTGCCATCATTCCAACTTTTTGAGAAGAGTACTAGAACTTACACATAATCTCCTATGAAATTAGCCCATGGCTGGAAACAGACCTCCCATGGACAAAAGCTCCCCTGCTCTTCACTAATGATGTTGCCCAACACCGGTTTGAGATGGTTAATCAGAATCTTAGCTACCACCTTATAGAAGGCTTGGCATAAGCTAATATGGTTCTGAATTTAGCCGGCTGATTGGAATTATCCGCCATTGGGATGAGAACCACCAAAGTATTCTTGTAGCTTTCACACATAGAGTTAGTTCAATAGAAATGAACAATAGCATGAGTGACATCACCCTTCACAATTTCCTAGTAAAATTCTAGGAAGGAAGATGTAATACCGTCTATACCTAGAGCTTGATTATTTCCTATACTAAAAATTGCTTGCTAGACTTCATGAGCTGTTACATCCACCTCCAAGCTCACATTCAACTGTTCTGATATCATATCCTCAATCTGAAAGCTAGGCCAATCCTCCAACAACACCTGCCTATCGCTCCAATTATGGATGAAAAAAATCAGGAGCTCCTCCTAAACAAGATGCGGTTCAGTTATCCTCTCCCCACTTAGATTTTGTATTTCAACAATTTTTTCCCACGCCGCCGTGTTGAAGCAAAGGAATGGAAAAAATTAGATTAGCGTCTCCATCTTCAATCAACTTTGCCTTTGCTCTTTGTCTCCACTAGGTCGCAATGAGAGCTAAAGTAGCATTAAGTTCAACTGCCTTCCTCTAGAATTCTAGATCTTGCTCTTCAGTCAAGCCATCATTATAGCACTCAAACATCTGAAGCTCTTCAATGCGACCTTCCACTACACTCTTTAGCTTCCCAAGTTCCTTTAACCGATTATGGCTCAAGAAAAACAAAGCTCTGAGGGTCCTATTACATTTACGGTTAAGCACCTCCGCCGGCTGCACATAATCATTCTTGGTCCAGCTCCTCCAAACAATCTTCCACATAGCAGGGTACGTCATCTAGATATGTTTGAATCGCAATAATTTACATCCAGCTCTTTAGAATATTTGCAGACAAATTCAATAATAATGTATAGTGGTCCGAAGTAATACAAAGTAGGTGTTTCACCGTAGCCAAATGAGTCAACCGAATAACTTATGAGTTCATCAATACCCTATTCAACTTTACCAAGATTTTACTTTTGCTAGTCTTATTGTTCGACCAAGTAAATTTGGGTCCCAAGAAACCTAGATCATGAAGGTCATTATCCACAAGGAATCCAGCCATCTCCTAAGCCCCCACCAAATAATTGTATCTTCTACCACCTTTCTTCTCACTCTAATCATAACAACAATTGAAGTCTCCCCCCATAATCACAGGGAGGTCAACATTTATAATGGAACTAATAGCATTCCAAAGCATACGCCTAGCATGATAGTCCTTACCAGCATAGATTAAAGCAATTATCCATGTATGCAAATTTGGCAACACAAGATGGCCAGTAAGAACCTGATTTAAAGTTATGATGACTTCAAACTGAACATAATCCTACCTCCACAAAGCTAACAAACCTCCCAATCTGCCCGTAGCTGGGAAGTGAAAGAAATCCCATTCACTCCCAAATAATCTATTCACTTCGTGCCTATCAATATCTTCAACCTTGGTTTCCACTAGCCCAACGAAATACACCTCTTTGCTACCAATGAGGATACACAAGTAATAACCTGTTTGTTTCTTATTGGCACCCCTGTAATTCAAAATCACAATATATGACATTAATAAACTAAAAAGGAAGCATCCCCTAAACCAGAATCATCAATCATCTCTTTTTTTTTCTCTTCCTTGGGAATTACTCAATGAGTCCCAATTGGTTAAGCTCCTTCTTAATCTTATACCTGTTAGTTCTAGGTATAATAGGTTTAATTCCTGCCATAAAAGGTAAGGGCTATTTGATACCCATTATTATCTTCTTATGAGTTTGTTTCACATTGCTTTGGGGCTTCTTAACTTTGCTCAGATCCACCTGAGTGGGAGTATTCAATTTCTATTTAGTTCTAATTCTCACATTATTTCTTCCTTGTGGATGTGCATTCCTTCTTCGGCGAGGGGGGAGTTGAATTCATGGTCCCAGTTGATCATCTATCTCTTGTGAGCATATTTCCCTAGCAGAGTTATCTACCTTCTTTCTTTGTTATAGTTCTACACTTTTTCTTATTTCATTATTGTCAATAAGTTTCTCAGAATTTCCACCCTCTATTTCGACCACAGAGGGAATACTCTTCTTGGTTAACTTCAAATCCTGCTTCTCAAAGGCACCACTGCTATTGTTTGAGATGCTCTCTATCACTCCACCTTGCTTCATTTGCTCTCCCATTTTTCTCATCACTGTCTCCCCTTGTCTAGCTATCTTAAATGGACATTGCTCCTTACAGTGGCCAATTTTTCCACAGCCATAACATAGGATGCCAATTCCCTCATATTCCACCTTTTGATAAAATCTACCATTCAACCCATTAACCCAAATTCCTGCCTAGAGCATGTTGGCAAGGTTCATCCGAACACATACCCGAGCATACTCCCTTCTACCCAAATTTCTCATATATGCATCAATCTAGAGAGGAACGCCAATCCTCGAAGCAATTCTGGATATATTACAGGAATCCCAATACTGTAAAGGGAAGTTAATCAATCGTATCCACACTAGGGAAGAAAGGTCTTCCATAGAAGCTGGAGAGAAACTTGGTGTCCACCTGTCCAATCCAACAATGTTTCTGCCAATGAACTAGGGACCTCCACATAGGACAACATCCCTCACTTCAACTAAATCCCATAGAAGTTAATTAAAAATCTCTGAACCTACCCCACTATCGTTAGATCTCTAACTTCAATAGAAATCAAAATGCTCTTCTTCCCAAAATTTTCCCTATAATAGTTCTTTCTAGTAATGCCAAATTCGCCCTGACAAAATCCAAATTAAGATCAACTGAAATCCCATCCAAAGAGATCGAGCTTATCTCTTTCGGATTAAGAATCAGAATATGCTCAATTTTTCTCCATGCATTATTGACTCTTACAGAGAAAAAAGGACTTCTATTCACTGCATTCCCACTTGAATTCCCCAAGATATTGAACACTTGCCAGGCAACAACATTTCCATAATCATCTACCATGCCATTTAACAAAATTTACATTCCAATGGATCCGGAACTATCTCCGACCACCCCTCCACTATTATCTACAACTAATCCTCCATTAGATACAGAACAACCATTTCCTGCACCCACTTTCTCAAAGACAGTATCACCCCATGCGGGTAAATCCATACATACCTCCATCGAACTCTGAAATCTGAGAGTAGCAGTCTCAATATCAACTATTTCCACCCTCACACTAACTAGACTGGGCATAGCCACTTCCACATCGAACATATCCTCCATCACTTCTACGAAATCCTAGGTAGATTTGATCCCTTCCACCTCCATTGAAGAATCCAATCCATTGAACGTCAGATTAAATATCATGCTCAAATTCGGAATAAACTTCATATCCAACTTTGGCTTAGAAGGAGAATCCTCCATTTTACTCCTACTAGCTCGCATATGATTGATGCCGCTCTTAGCTGCCTGCTGTTGTAATTTGGGCTCAAGGCCGCGAGGCTTGACCTCCCATTGACCTTCTGAAGAAACCTCCACTCTGATTTACCAACATCCCGCACTTTCCCCTTCATCTTGTTCACTGCAACCTTCCAGGAAAATGATCTCCTGGCTTCTTCAATCCTCTAGATCTGCCGCCCGATGATCACCAATCATCTCCGCCTACATTTCCATCGCATCTGTCCCCGCTCGAGTGGGGGTGTCCTCCCACCATTCCCACAGTTTCTCTTACTAAGTTTGCCCAGAGAGAGAAAAAATAGGCAAAATGATGCGGTGAAGAGGGCTAGATAAATAGAGTATAAAGAGAGAAGGAGAAAGAATAGGGAGTGTGATAGAGAGAGAGAGAAAAAAAAGGTAAGTGTGAGAATGTGATAAAGGGAAAGTGGGAGGGAGAAAGATAAATGGAAAGATAGAGATAGAGATAGAGAGAGAGAGAGAGAGTGAGAGAGAGAGAGAAGGGTGAGGGTGTCCAAGAGAGTGTGAGAGAGGGAGAGTGACAAAGAGAGAGTAGGATTGAAAGAGAGTGTGGGACAGATAGAGATAGAGTGATAGAGGGAGAGTGAGATAGAGATCAAGATATAGTGAGATCGATTTTATAGAGATAAAGTGTGTGAGAGAAAATTCTAGTGAGTTAGAGATGGTGGAGGAGGGAGAGCGAGATGGGGAGAGAGGTAGAGAGAGTAAGATTCATGGATAAAGGAAATGAGAGAGAGTGAGTGTGAGATAGAGGGAGAGGGTGCGGGGGAGATAGAGATATAGAGAGTAATAGGAGTGGAGAGGGAGGGAGAGAGAGATAGAAAGGAAGGAGAGGGAGTGTGTGATACTATGTGTTTGAGTTAGGGAGAGATAGAGAGAGTAAGAGTGGTAGTGAGAGGGAGATTTTTGGATAGTGAGTGAGTGAGTGTGTTTGTGAGAGAGAGAGGGAGATAAACAAAGGAAGGAATGGGGTGTATGTGAGGGTTTGCAAGAGAAGGAGAGTTAGATTGTGATAGATGGAGTTGTAAAGAAAGAGGAAGTACAACATATGTTTGTTGGAACTTAGAGAGAGAATGAATGAAAGTGAGAGAGAGAGGGAACAGGATGGAAAGTGAGAGCGTGGAGAGAGAGAGAGAGATTAGATATAATAGGATATAGAAAGTAGGTTGAGAGATAGATAAAGAGAGATAAAGAGTGAGAGTGAAGTGAGAGAGGAAGAGAGATTTATAGAGAGAGAAAGATAAAGAGAGAGCTAAAGATAGAGAGATAGAAGAAACTTAGAGAAAGAGAGTGGGGGTGATGGAGAAAGAGAAGCAATATGGAGGCAGAGAAAGCAATCAAGAGAGAGAGAGAGAGAGAGAGAGAGAGAGAGAGAAAGTGAGAGAGAGAGAGAGATAGAGAGAGAGAGAGAGGTACTATAAAGGGAGGGAGAGGGATTGAAATAGAGAGAGAGAGTGAAAGAGAGAAGTGAGAGAAAGGGAGACAGTGATAAGGACCTTAAAGAGAGTAAGAGATAAAGAGAAAAAAAGTAAGAGAGAGGATTTATTTTCATACTGAAACTCAGCATAAGAGATAAAGTTAAACTAACACTTGTATTTTTGATCTGAGGAAAGAAATGGTTTTTTTCGTACTAAAACTCAGCTTAGGGAATGTAACAATTATACCAAGCAATAATTGCCACATTCACCTATTGTATTAAATACAAAATCAACCCAGAATAAACTTAGTTGGCGTTAGAGATTTTCCCCTCTCTTTGCAAGTTATGATAAGATTTTTTTACATTATTATATTCGGTTGCTACAAAGGTAAGCCCTTCTATTCAATTACATATCCAAAGAGAAATCCTTTGATTAAAGTGGAGATTAAGTTAAAAAATTTTAAAACAATCATATACATATGTTTTGAAAATATTAATTATACCTTTAAAAATATCATTAAATTTTATATAAAATATATTTATATTTTACATATGTATAAATTAATTAATTATTAGGATAAAAGTTGTGCAAATACCTCTTGGCTTTTGTCTTCTTGGAATGAAATTTTACATATACTTCACATTTCATAGGTACATGTACAAACTCACAACGAAAATAAAATACCTAGAACTTGGAGCATTAACGACTTCAAGATAATCTACTTGTAAAGGAAGCATTTGTCTTCTCTATGTTCTTATTGCATTTCTTTTGATAAAGATCACTTAATTATTGGCTAAATTATTTCACATCAAAACATAACATCAATGAAAGGCACCTATGTAGAATAACTGCATTTTTAAAATATGACATCAATTAAAGCTCTCCCTCCTAGAGAAGCCACCTTTACTGAATTAGACATCAATAAATGACAGTTGCCTGTGAAAATAATTTCTTCAAAATGCTTGAGGAACTTGGGACACCAAGCCCTAATGAAAAAATAATGATATGAGAACTCCTCAAAAGACATTTTCTTTGTGAATATGCCCAACCCCAGTCTCTCGAGTCTACAACAATTAGATGTGATCACCCGCGTAGCGCGGGTTCATCAAATCACCCTTGAAGCTCGAGCTAAAAGAAGTGATTTTACTACTTGCGGGGAACTGAGGCCCCCAAGCACTCAAAGCCTAGTGAGCGTTCTAGCGACCAACATGAAAGAAAGTCATATTACAAACAATATTCACTTAATTTCCTTCCTCTCTCTCTCTCTCTCTCTCTCTCTCTCTCTCTCTCTCTCTCCCTCTCTCTCCCTCTCTCTCCCCTCACCCTCATCTCTCTCGCACTCTTCCTCTCTCTCCTATTTCCTGCTCACCCTCTCTGACTCTCTCTCCCCTCATTTTCTCTTCTATATCTCCCACCTCTCTACTTCACACTCTCTCAATATATCTCTCTCCCCCCTCTCTCTCTTTCTCCCACTTTCTTACCCTCTCTTATGCTTTATCTTTGGCTATTACACTCTCTCTCTCTCACCCTCTTCTTCGCTCTCAAAATCTTGCTCTCTCTCTCTCACTATTTTTTTATCCCTTCATTTTCTCTCTCTAGCCCACTCTCTCCTTAACTTGATCTCTCCCTTTCTCACTATCTCCCTCACTTTCTTTTGCACTCTCTCTTGCTCTCTATATGAAAAAACGTCTCTCTCACCCTCTTTCTTGGTTCTCTCAATCACTATTCCACGCTCACTCTCTCTCTTTCTCTCTCCCTCTATCTACTCTCACACTCTCTCTCCCATCCTCTCTATCTATCTCTAGATCTCCCTCTTTATTTCACTCACTCATTAACCCCTCTCTCTATTTTCTCTCATGAATCTTGTTCTATCTCCATCTTCCTCTCTCTCAGTCACTCTTTTTCTATCAGTGTATCTTCCTCTTACCCCCTCTCCCCTTCACTTAAACTATCTTCTCTCTTCCTTGATCACTATCTCTATAGCTTATTTCAAATAGATGTTTCACTCCCTTTATAAATATATCGCTCATTCTCTCAGTCCACTATTTCTCTCATTCTCTTTCTCCTGCAAACTCTCTTTATCTCTCCCACTTTGTATGTTATGCACTCTCTCTACCTCTCTACAAATACATATGTTTGTCTCTCACTCACTTCTCTTCCATCTCCGTCTCTCTTTCTATATCATTCTCTCAACCTCTCTTTTGTTCTCTCTCCTTTTCTCTATTCTTTACATTCTCTCTTCCTGTCTATCTCTCAATCTATCTCTCCTTCTCGCAAACTCTCTATCTCTCTTTCCCTCATGCTCTCACTCTCTCTCCCTCTCTCTTGCCATCTCTCCCACCCTCTCTCTCTTATGTTCCTCTCCTGTATTGTACACCCACTCACTCTCTCTTCCTCCCCCTTCCTCTCACTATCTATCTCACTCCCTCAATCTCCTCCCTCCCTCTCTCTCTCACTCGTAGTCTTTCTTACTTCAATCATATATATGTTGTATTTTATCCCTCTTTCCTCTTTATATCTATATATATCACTTCCTCTATTTCTTTCACTCGCTCTCCTTCGCTTACTCTTTACTTCTTTCCCTCTATGTATCTTCCTTTCTCTCATGCATAATCTCTCCCTCCCACTCTCTCTCAAAATATCTCTCTATTTTTTCCTCTCTCTCTCTCTCATTCACTCTTCCTCCCTCTGATATTTCTTTTTTCTCACATTAATCCATTATATTTATATTTTCCCTTATAATATTTTCAGTATTATTATATCAAATCATTGTATATTTCTTTCCAACCCATTTTCAATATACTTTTTTCCCTACTCATTTTACTAAGAAATTTTTATGCACATTTAAGTAGTAATATATATATATATATAAATCATATTACTCAAAATGATCAAACATACTTATCAAAAGTTATGTAGTGAAAGCTTACAAAATAAGGAGATAATGTAGTTTTAATAGATTTAGGATAGATAAAATATATAAAAATTAAAATAATTTAAAATAGAAGTCATAAGATAGTTACTACAATGAATAAAATAGTTTTCGTAAAGGAAACAATGAATAAAACCATTTGAAATTTATCTCTCCTCTCCTCTTCTTCCCTTTCCTTCTTATCCTTCTTAAAGTATATATAAAAAAAATTGTCAGTGGCCTAGTGCAATAGCAGTTCGACAACCCAACATCACATGTAGAAATCAAATTTATTATAGAACAGAGACTCCAATAATGTGGCTGCGGTTTCTAGCACCGCTATGCTCTCAAGCTTAACATTGCAGCACTTAAGAGCTAGTACAACTATGCTCTAGTTCAAACAATGATTTTAGATTTTCTTATTTCAAAGTATGTTTTCATATTTTGGATTATTATAATCTTCCCGTACTCAAAAAATATTGTCCTTGATAATTTTGTAGCAATCAGTTAGAGAAAGAGCATTTTTTTAACACAAAATTGGATATATAATATGTTAAATCAAAATTAATTTGTAAATAAAATACTTATATCGAATATCGATCAGATATTTCATATGCCACTTTCACTAATTCCAATGGTATATAATTAATCTAAGCATTTCTCGATCCATATCCATGTAATGGTCATTTTGTCATTCTGTGCACAAAATGACCACATCTAAAATATTATCCAGTTAGCCTATGATAGGTCCCCACATGTCGTTTCCCACACTAAAGACATTGCGGAGTGGTAGGTGCTTTAATAGTTTTAAATATCATTTTATTTCTATTTTTTGTCATTTTCTTATAGTTTTTTCCCAAACTGTTTCATTAATATATCGCTCACCATCTAAGTAATCATGTTTTTTAATTTTTTTTTCATGTTTTTAGATGTCATTGAAAAGGTTTCAGTAATATATTTAGATTTCCTTCATTTTGGATCCATTTTCCTGATAAAAAATAAATATTAAATTCAAAATAAGTCTTTCAAAATAAACTAAACAAATATAAAAAAATCATTAAGACAAAATAAATCTAATAACACATTAATAATGCAATCAATAATGCAGCACAGCTTACAAGTAAATTATTTCACTAACAATTGCTCTAATACCAATTTATCATGCCCCGGGATCATTAGTAAATGAATCTCATTTCTACTTTCTTTTCAATCCTTATTATCTAGTAAATTCATTCTACTCATTTATAAAAAATATATATTTTACATCTAAAGTTGATTGTTATATTAAAGAAAATGAATAAACAATATAAATCATAATTAACTTTAATATTTCTCATAATTATATCATGTCTATAGAGTCTAAAATAGTACATATAATAGACTTCCTAGGTTATAAAAGAATACATCTAAGCTTTAAAACCTAAAATAAAACTATAGTAGCATCATTGCATACATAGTCTCAAGTTACAGGCTCCTTATATGAAATAATTTAAACCACATAATGAGTATGAAAGCCCAAAAAGTAATCTAAATATTGCAACTAAAATTAATGTAATAAAAAATAGAAATAATAAGTTGTAAATCATATAAAAATTTAATGCATTACATCTTAGTCTATTACATCATCAATTATAATATCAATTATATTGATTTGTATCATTAATATGAAATAGCGTTAGTGCTAGTCAAAATATAAATAATAGTGAACTGTCTTAGTACTAGTAACAATATTAGTGATTGTAAATAGCATAAGTATAACATCAGTAATTATATCGATAATAAGTAAATAGTAATAGTGTCAGTGTTAGTACAATAGCCAATAATAGTTTTAGAATCATGAGTGCCAGTCATATTAATAGTAATAGTAATTTCTAATTAGTAATAATGGTCAGTATTGATATAATATTTTGATATTCAAACAATGGTATCTTGACCTTGCTCTTGCCCATATTATTCCTGATTAGTTGCCCCTTATAACTCCCAATCAATGAACTCTTTATCTCTTTCCTTGAATAACATAACAATCACCCCGACTCCTTATAACTCTATCAACTTCAAGCTCCTTCTAACTCTCAATCATTATATCATTGTATCACATGAGATTCTCACATCATATATTTGATATCACTTAATACAACTTTTCTATCAGATCGGTATTCATATAGTATAGTACATCCTTTCAATACACATTAATCACATTATAGTTATCTCAGCCCATATCACATTTATGTATTACCATATCAAATCATTATACATCGCTTTCCAACTCATTATCATGTACCATTTTCCCAACTCATTTTACCTAAAAATTCTTGTACACACATTTAATTAGTAAAAATATAATAAAATTATATCATATTGTTCAAAATAATCAAATCTATAATATATTAAAAGTTACATGGTGAAAGCTTACAAAATAAGGAGATAATAAATTCTTGACAGATTTAGGAGATAAAAATCGTATAAATCAAAATCATCGAAATAAAAGTAAGATGATAGTTACATATAATGAATTTAAAAAATTTGTAAAAAGAGCTATGATTTTTCTCTCTTCTCCCCCCTTCTTTCTCCTCCTTTGGTTTCTTCTTGAACAAGGCACATGAAATGAGGGAGGGGTGAGGGAGATGATAATTACACTGTCTCACTTATCTCTATCTCATTTTAACTCTCCTCTTTCTCTCACTCTCTCTATCTCACTCTATTTCTTAATATCTCTTCCTCCTCTCTTTCACTTTCTATCCCTTTCCCTCACTTTCACTTCTCTCTCTATATCCATTCTTGTTCATTCTCTCTCTCTCTCTCACCCTCTATGTTCCTTACTCTCTCTCTCTCCCTTTCTCTTTCTTTTTTGATCTCTTTATTTCTCCCCTTCATTCTTAATCTTTTTCTCTCACTCCCTCTCTCTTTCTCACACTATTTTTCTCCTCAGTCTATCTCTTTCTCAAAAAATATTTAATTTTTCCCCCTCTCTCATTTTCCTTCTCTCAGTCATGTTCTATCTATTTTACTCACTCTTTCTCCTCCTCTTCCTCACTATTCCCTCTCTTTGCATGTTCTCTACATCTCTCTTTCCCACACTCCCTCTCTCTCACCATCTCTTACTATCTCCCTCTTTCTCACCCTCTCTCACTCTCCCCCTCTTTCTATCTCAATCTTTGAATACCCCTCCCTCTCTCCCACACAAACTCTCTCATCTCAATATCTCCCTCACTTTATCTCTCCCTCTCTCTATATCACTCTCTCCCTCTCTCTCTCTCTATCCAATGACCTCACTGAGCCTCTCTCTTGTTCTCCCTATCTCCCATTAATTATTGCTTTCTCCCCCTTGTCGTTGGTATTGTCTCCTTATCTCTCTCTCTCTCTCTCATCATTCCTTTATTTCTCTCTATCACTTTTTTCTCTCTTTATCTCTTACCCTCCCTCCCTCCCTCTCTCTCTCTCTCTCTCTCTCTCTCTCTCCTTATCACTCTCTCCCTTTCTATCAACATCTATTCTATCTCTATATCACGCTCTCTCTGTTCATTGATCTCTCTCTCTCTCTCCCTCCACATTACTTCCATCAACATTACTCTCCCCTGTCTCTCACTTTCTATCTCTCTCTTTCTATCTTTATCTCTTTCCTCATATTTCTCCCTTTCTCTTTATAACCCTCTCTTTATCTTGATGACTTTTTTGCTTAATTCACTTACTCTTTTTCTATCTCACACACTCTCCCTATCCTTAGTCTACTCTCTCTCTCTCTCTCTCTCTCTCTCCTCCATCTCTCTCTTTCTCACTCTCTCACTTCAAATCCGACTCTCTCACCCTCTCCGTCTCCTATCCCTCTCTCGCACTCATTCTTTCTATATGTTGCATCAAACATATATTGTACTTCCTCTTTCTTTACAACTCTATCTATCACCATCTAACCTTGCTTCTCTCGTTACCCTTCACGCACTCCTCTTCCCTACCTCTCTCTCACACACACTCTATCACTCTCTTTCCAAAAATCTCCCTCTCTGCCTCTCTCTCTTTCTATCTCTCTCTAACTCACTTTAACTCAAACACACTCTCTCTCCCTTTTTATTTATCTTTCTCTCACACACTCCCCACTCTCTCTTACTTTCCCTACCTCTCTCTCTCTCTATCTCTCTCCCTCACACCCTCTCTCTTTGTCCCCTCACTCACTCTCACCATTACTATATCTCCATCTCTCTCTCTCTCTCTCTCCCTCACCATCTCCAACTCACTAGCTTTATCTCTAACCCTTTCTCTCACTATCTCATCATATCTTTATCACTTTCTTTCTCTCTCTCTCCATCACTCTTTCCCCCTCTTACTCACTACTCACCCTCTCTTACTCTATCTCTATCTCCCTCCCTCTTCATCCCTCTATTTCTATAAATATTCATCTATTTATTTCTTTCTCCCTTTACCTATATTTATCTAACTTTCCCACTATCATTCTCTCTCTCACACACACACAATCTCTTTCCCTCTCTCTCTCTCTCTGTCACTCTCCCTCACTCACACCCTCTCTTTTATCTCTCTTGTTCTCTAGCTCTCGCTTCCTTTTTTTTCACACTCCCCTGCTCTCTCCTTCACTCCCTCTACCTATATCACTCTATTTATCCCTTTCTCCCACTCACTAATTCTCTCACATTCACTCTTACATAATATCTTCCTCTCTCTTTAAAACGATATATATATATATATATCTCAAAAAACTCATATCTCTATCTCACCCTCTATGTCTTACTCTCTCTACTCCCTCTCTTCATCACTCTCTTTCCATCACTTTCTCTTTTCCTCTCATGCTCTCTTTCTATTTTTCTTTCTCTTTCGTGTCTCTCTCTCTCTATATCTTTTTCTCTCCATGTGATCTCATCTGTGCTTTTCGAGCAATGTTATTTCTCTTTTGTAGGAATTTGTAGTTATCTTTATCACTGAAGAACTTCATGATTTACCTCATATTCAAAGGATTAAACATCAAATTGATTTCCTATTTGTAGCATCAATTCCAAACTAACCTGCTTATAGGAGTGATCTTGAGGAGACTAAAGAACTTCAAAGGAAAGTAGGTGAATTGTTGAAAAGGAGGCATGTTTGTGAAAGTATGAGTCCTTGTGTTGTGTTTGAATTATTAGTTCCTAAGAAGCATAGAACATGGAGGATGTTTGATGATTATTGAGCTAATAACAACATAAAGTTAAATATTATCAACCCATTCCTAGATCATATAATATCTTAGATGAACTACATGGTTCTTGTATTTTAACAAAAATTAATCTTATGAGTGGATATTAATTAATTAGAATGAAGGAAGGTGATGAATGAATAACTGCTTTAAAAACTAAATATGGTTTCTAAAAGTGTTTATAGACACCTTTTGGTTTGACTAATGCTCTAAGCATTTTTATCCATTTGATTCATCTTGTTTTACGTGCATTTTTGGAAACTTTGTAGTTTTATATTCTAATTTATAGCAATAAACTTTTGAGGAGTTTCCATTACTTAGCTCGCTTCTATAGATGGTTTGTGCATGATTTTAGTGGTTTATCCACCCATCTTATTGCAGTCATAAGAAAATTGTACCATTCAAGTTGGGGAAAGAATAAGAAAAGGTATTTAATCTGATAAAAAAAAGCTAACTAATGCACATTTGTTTGCTTTACCTAATTGTTAAAACTTTTTAAATTGAGTGTGATGCTTTAGGAATAAGTATTTGAGCAGTTTTGATACAAGAAGGTCATGTAGTTGCTTACTTCAGTGAAAATTTGAGCAAGACAGGTCTAAATTACCTCACTTATAATAAGGAGATGTATTCCTTGGTGAGGACTTTGAAACATTTGCATCACCATGGCCAAAAAACATTTGTGATTGACATAGATCATTAATATTTAAAGCATTGGAAAGGGTATCAAAGATTGAATAAATGTCATGCTTGTGGGTGTAACTCATTGAAATATTTTCTTATGTGATATGGTACTAGCAATGTAAAAAAATATGGTAGCTGATGTATTATCCCGATGGTATGCTTTTCCATTTTTTATACGAAAATGTTTGATATTGAATACATTATTGATCTATATACTTAAGATTTTGATTTTGGTGATGTTTTCAATGCAAGTTAAAAAGTGGCATTTATTATGTTTATAGGAACGAAGACTTTTTCTTTCGAGAAAATAAACTTTCGAAGTGTTTATTACGTGAATTGATTGTGAGAGAAGCCCATGGTGGTAGTTTGATGGTACATTTTTGTGTAGCTAATATTTTAGGAATTTTGCATGAACATTTTTTTGGCCTCATATGAAATGTGATGTGGAAATAATTTGTGAGAAGATTATGACATGTAAATAGGTTATGTATAGGTCAAAACTCCATACTTTGTGCACCCCTTTACCAGTACCTAATGAACCTTGGTTTGATATTTCAGAGGAGTTTTTTTTTATTTACCTAGGACTAAAAGGGGGAGAGATTCAACCTTTTTTGTGTTAGATAGATTTTTCAAAATGGCATATTTCATTATATGTCATAAAACCGATTATGCATCACATATAACTGATTAATTCTTCAAAGAAATTGTTAGGTTACATGGAATGCAAATGACTATTTTTTCTGATAGAGATGCAAAGTTTTTGAGTTATTTTTGATGGACTTTATGGGAAAAGCTTTGAACTAAGTTATTGTTTTCTAATACTTATTGTCCACAAATAGATGGACAAACTGAAGTTGTGAATAGAACTTTGTCTTCTTTGTTGAGTGTTATTATTAAAAAAAAACTTAAAAATATGGGAAGATTGTTTCTCGCATGTCGAGTTGACTGACAATGGATTTATACATTCTGCATCTAAGTTTTCACCATTTGAAATTATTTATTGTTTTAACCCCATTGTAACCTTTTTTATTTAATATTATTACCATTGGGCAAACATGTGAACCTAGTTAGAAAAAGGAAAGCAGAATTTGTAAAGATGATTCATGAAAATGAACAATTAAAGAATGGAGGACTATGCAATATATTCAACAAGCTAACAAGGGACACAAGAAGGTAGTGTTTGAACCATACGATTCGGGTTACTTGTAATTAAGGAAATATCATTTTTCGGAGAAATGATGTACAAAACTTCTACCTTGAGGTGATGGACCATTTCTAGAGTTAGAGGACATGAATGATAATGCCTGCAAACTTGATCTACCAAGTATGGGGTTAGTGCAAGTGTTGATGTTGTTGGTTTATCTAATTTTTATGTAGGTGATCATTTTGCGATAATTCTTTCTCAAGAAACAAGGCAAGCTAAGAGTTGGACATAATGAGCATACACAAAGCAATTGAGATGGTTAATTAGTATGCAAATGAGAACAAGCTCAAAAGTCATTGTCACTTCCTAGTGGCCCAATTACAACCCTTTATGTCAAATGTTTCAAGGAAGCACTAAATGGGATGATCCAAGAAAATTGGGTTGATCCTAAAAAGGACAAGATGGTCTTAATTATTCAAATCCTCTTCCATGTTATCAAAACACTTGAGAAGGTTAATTATTATGCATTTTTGTAACCAACAAGGAGTTCATTCAAGAGGCTCATTAATTGAGGAGGTTAATTAGTAAGCATTTTTGTAACCAACAAGGAGGTAATTTAAGAGGCTCATTCATGAATGTATCTGTTACATTTCAAGGATATTAGATGGGAAATGAACTTGGGAATGACTGAGCATAAATATTTTTGTTGTTTTAAAGCTATGTTTATAACTTTACATATTTTGGAGGGTTGTTCCAAGCATATATATGACTTATTAAAAATTTGAAGGTGATTTTTTTTTTGGATTTTCAGAGAATACACTTGTTCAATTTTGTGTCCCTCTTGGTTTTAAAAGAACTCCTAAACCTACATGTTAGTTTTGTGTGGTTCAATCATTAAAACTTATCACCTTGAGTATTTTAGAGATTCTTAGGTTTTCTTGGTGTTGTGTTTCAATCTTTTATAGTCTTAACTCTTTTCATCTAGTTTAGTGATAGGTCAAGGCTCATCAAACCTTTCTTTAATATCTTGGGCTCCAACTCCTCTTTGTTGTTGGGATTCATTACATTGTTGGTGTACTTCATATCACTATCTCTCACCCTCTCTCCCTCACAATCTCTTATTCTCTCTCCTACTTCTCTCTCTTAGCCTTTCTTTCTTCAAATATACATCTCTCTCAGTCTCTTCCTCTCTCACACACACTTTCTCCCTCTCTATCACTCATGCTCTTTATCTTGTTCTCTCTCCAACTCTTCCCTATCTCTCTTGCTCTCACTCCCTCCCCCCTCCCTCTCTCTCTCTCTCTATATTTCTCTTTCCCCCTCTCTCCTGGCTGATTTCTCTCTCACACACTCTCTCTCTTTCTTCCCCCCTCTCATGAAATGTAGAATTCTTCCACTCACTCTATTACTTCCCCTCTCTCACCCATTTTCTCTCATTCTCGCACTCCCTGTCCCTCTCTTTCGTCCCTCCCTCTTCTTTCTATCTCTGTATCTCCTTTACTCTCCATCTCACTTGCTTTCTCTTTCCCTCTCTCTTTCTCTCTCACGCTCTATCTTCCACACGCTCTCTTTCTCTTTCACTATCTCTCACTCTCTCTTTTTCTCTCAGTATCCCATTCCTACTCTCTATCTATCTTCCACTCTCTAACTCTTACTCTCCCTTTCCTATTTTCTCTCCCTCCCTCTCACTCTATTTCCTTCTATCCTATAATCTATCAATCTCTCTCTCTCTCTCTCTCTCTCTGTCTCTCTCTCTCTCTCTCTCTCTCTCTCTCTCTCTCCCTATCCCTCATTGTTTTTATCACCCTCTAACTCTCTTCCAATTGCCCTTTCTCTTGCTTCACTCTCTATTTAAATCTCTCCATCTCCATCTCCAATTCTCTCCAATATCCTCTGTCATTCTCACTCTACCACCCTCTCACTCTTTCTCTCCTCTTTCCATCTCTTTCTATTATTCTCTCTCCCTCTCCCTTTAATATGTATCTTCATCTCTCTCTCTCCTCTCACATTCTGTTTCTCTCCACCTCTCACTCTATTTTAGTTTCTCTCTCTCCCTCTCTCTATTTTTCTCTCTCACACACTCTTCATTTCTCCTTGTCTTACTCTTTAACCTTCTCCCTCATTTTGTCTACTCTCTTTTTTCCCTCTCTATCTCCTCCTCTCTCTACTTCACACTATTTAAATCACTCTCTCCCCCACTTTCTTACCCTCTCGCTCATGCTTTTTGTTTATTACTCCCTCTCCCTTTATTTCTCTCTCTCCTCACACTATATATATCACTCTCACCATCTTCTCACTTTCGCAAGATCTTTCTCTCCCTCTCTCCCCCTTCTCTATCCCTCTCACATAAAGATTAGCTCTCTAGTCCACTCTTTCCCTCAATTAATCTGTCCCATTTTATCTATCTAATTTTCTCTCTTTACCTCACTTAATCTCTCCCTTTATTATTATCTCCCTCCCTCTCTCTCGCACTCTCTATAAAAAATATGCACTCCCTCTATCTTATTTCTCACTCTCACTCACGCCCTCTTACTCTTCATCCCTCCCTCTCTTATCATCTCTCTCTTGCTCTCTCTCTCTCTCTCTCTCTCTCTCTCTCTCTCTCTCTCTCTCTCACACACACACACACACACACACACACTTCTACCTCTCTCTCTCTCACTTATCCCTCTCATTCACTCTTTCTCTCTATCACTCCTCTCTCCCTATCCTCTTTCTCTATCTATCACCCTATCTCACCCTCTCCCTCTAGAAATAAATATCTATTTGTCTCGCTCTCTCACCCTCTACCTCTTCCTCACTATGTTTATCTCTCTCTCTCTCTCTCTCTCTCTCTCTTATTTACTCTCGCACTATCTCTCTCACACTCTCTTTTTTTCCCTCTCTCTTTCACTCACTCACTAACCCTCTTCATCTCACTCTCTCCCTCACTCTCCCTCCCCCCTTCTACATATCTCTCTCTCTCTCCTCTCTCTCTATCCATCTTTGTCTCCTTCTTCTCTTTATCACTATCTTTATATCACTCTTTCTCCATCTTCCCCCTCTCTCTCTATCAATTACACTCACATATCTCTTCCTCTATCACTCCCACTATCTCTATCACTTCCATCAAAAAGATGCTTGACTCCCTTTCTTAGTATATCTCTAATTTTCTTAATCTCCCTCTTTCTCATGCACACTCTATTTATCCCTCCTCTCTATATCTCTATCTCTCTATGCCACACACACTCTCTTTGTTTCTTCCTCTCCATAATTACATCTCTTCCTCTCTCACTTAAATCCCTTTCCTCACCCTCTCTCTTTTTGTATCGCTCTCTCAACCTCTCCCTTGATCTCTCTCCCTCTCTCCTTATCACTTTTTTGCACTATCTCTCACCCCTCTCTCTCCTTCTCACTCTCTTTCTCTCCCTCCCTTACTCTTTAATTCCCTCCCTCTATTTATCTTCATTTCTCTCTCACACACACTCTATCCCTCTCTCACATAATCTCATAATATCCCTCTATTTTCCTGTCTCTCCCTCTCACTCTCCCTCCCTCTCTGGTCTTTCTTTATCTCTCTTAAATGCTCTATTTTTGACGCTCTAATTTTCTTCCATTAAATAAATATTATACGTCCTCCCTCTCTCCTCTCAGTATTTATATCTTTCTCTTTCTCCCTTTTACTCTCTCCCTCTCCCTTCCTTATTCTCAATCTCCCTCCCTCTATCAATCTCCCTTATCCTCTCGCACACACAATTCCCCTCTCTCTCAAACCATCCCTCCATTTTCCCTCCCTCTCTAGTCTTTCTCAATCTCACTTTCGCACACACTCTCTCTCTCTCTCCCTTTATCTACCTCTCCCTTTATCTTAGTTCTATCTCTAAATAACTCCTTATCTCATAATCTCCCTTTATCCCACTATCTCTATGAAGCGTTATCTCTATCGTACACTCACTCTTTCCCTCTCCCACCCTCACATTCTTTTATTATTTCTCTATCACTCTCACTCCCTCTCCTCTTTCTCTCCCTTTCTATCACACTCTCTTCCTCTATCTCTCCCCCTCTCTTAGTTTCTCATTCTATCTACCTCTACTCTCTTTCTCCGCCACTCATCCTTTTCCTCTCCCTCAATCCCACTTTCCCTTTTGCAATGGCCCTCTCTCTATCCTTCTCTTTCTTTCTCACCATCTCTCTCATTCTCTATCCCCACTCTCTCAACCTCACACTCTTGTAAATCTCTTTTGTCCCCCTTTCTTACCATCTCTCTTGCTCTTTCGCTCCATCTCTCTTTCTCTTTTGCTACATCTCTCTCTCTCAACTCCTCACTCACTATTTTCTCTCCTCCTCTTATAACTCTCAATATCTTTCTCTCTCTTTCTCTCCCTCCCTCCCTTCCTCTTCCCTTCTAACTATATGTCCATCTCTCTCTCTAGCCCTCTCTCCTCCTTGCATGTATTGTCCCTTTCTCTTTATCTTCCTCACTCTCTCTCACAATCTCTCTAGATGACTTCGGTGAATGCCTTTTCTTGTTCTTTCCCCCACTTAAATGAGATTTTTTTTCTTGATGACTTCAGTGAGAGGAGTGGCTAAACTACTAAAATCATGTGCAAACTATCTATAGAAGTAAGTTAAGCTATGGAAACTCCTCACTCAGTTCATTGTTGTAGGCATTAGCCAATTTTGTAATTCCTTGATGATTTTGTCGTCCACCTCAGTTCTTCTCTTACTATAAAATAAATTAAGAAACACAAGTTTATCTGTGCAGAAGGTTCACTTGTTGAGGTTAACAAACAATCTTTCTTTCCTTAGAGTTTTTAAAATAGATTTAAAATGCATTTCATGTTCTTCCAAGTTTTTACTATAAATTAGAATATCATCAAAATACAAAACTATAAATCTTCCAATAAATGCACATAAAATTTGATTCATCAAACACATGAATATGCTTGGGGCATTATGAAAGTTCGTTAGGGATGTTAGGCCCTATGAACTAGTCCCGAGGCTAACCAAGAGGGGGTGGGGTGAATTGATATTTTTAAAAAATTCTTTAAAACCAAGAACAAATATCACAAACCAAAGTCACCACAGAAAAATAAGTGTGAAAAATTAAAGTGCGGAAACAGTAAAAAGAAAATAAGGGTTTATAGAGGTTCAGTTAACTTGACCTACGTCCACTCCCCGGAGGCACCCTCTGAGTATTGCACTACCAACGTGACTCTCCTTTAGCTCCCACAACTAGGCGGAGAAGCCCTTACAAAACACCTCCTTTTTGCCACCCCTGGCAAGGCAGAGAACCCAACTCCTTTTGCTTCCTCCTGAAGCAGGCAGAGAACCTCGATCGATCGCTGAAGCTTATCTCACCCAACCCTTCCAAGGACAAGAGACTCTAGCGAAGAAGTAGTGGAATAATGCTTGAAGCAACCCTTGTGAACTCCCTCACAAGCTCCCCCTCACAAGATTCTCTCTCTCTCTCTCTCTCTCTCTCTCTCTCTCTCTCTCTCTCCTTTAGGTTTTCTCAGGTTAAGCCAGCAGCCAAAAGATGTTCAAAAATGTTGAACAAGAGCTCTTAAATAGAAGAGCTTCAAAGGAGCTCAGTAATTGCAAGTTGCCGACTTTATCGTCCAGGATGATAATAATATCATCCTGTACGATAAGTTCAAAACACAAATGATCGGCAAGAATATCGCCCTGAAGATGATTTGGATGATTGAAAATTGGCTTGATCGTCCAGGCCGATCTCACGATCGTCCCAGACGATTAATTCAAATCAGAGGAAAAAAGTCCATAGCATCGCCTTGAATTTGAGCTGTCCGATCCTGATCGGCCAGGAGCAACTAAGGGTTTTGAATATATCGTCCTGGTCGATCCTGAGATCATCCAAGACGATGTTATCATATCAATCATCCTTAATTGATTCCTTAATTGCCGGATAAATTTAGGCATAATTGTGTCATATCGACCAGGCCGATCTCACGATCATCCTGGCTGATTTCCAAAAATACAAAATACCTAAATGGATCATGGCGGCTATTTCTTTATGTATTGAGCATATCATCCTGGCCGATACAAGTATCGTCCAGGCCGATAAGTTAATTACGGCTGCCTTAGCTAAGAAATCTTGATTATAACTACTGTTTTGATCTCGATTATCCAGGACAATATAAATATCGTTCGGGACAATATCAGTAAAAACACAAATTCTAAATATCTCAAGTGTGTGTGTGTGTAGGGCTACTTAATCATCAGTCACTTCAAACATTTATAATTGACTCAAGAAATGGAAAAAGGAAAATTACAAACTCACTCAATCCTAGTCTACCCAGTCTTGAGCTGATTCCGATTTTCGTCGATCTTTGAGTCCTGAAAAGTCAGTAGAGGAAAGGCAGTCGTATTATTTGCTATTATCAAAACCATAATTCATGAAACCAAATCTGCAACACATTAGTTAAACCATAATGGCATCATTAACCACTCATACAAAGCATATTCAATTTTTAAAACTATTTTCCATTCATCACCTTTTTTCATCCTAAACTAATATATCCATTTATAAGATTAATTTTTGTAAAAACACATAAACTATGCAATTCGTCCAACATATCATCTAATCTAGGAATGAGGTGATAATATTTTATTGTTATGTTATTGATAGCTCGACAACCCAATTTGGCTCCATTTATCCCTTTATTATATTGTATATATATATATATATATATATATATATGATAATATAATGTTATATATTATATCATAACATATTATATATGTATATTAAAAATAATATAATATTATATACATTATAATAAAAAAGAATAAAAGAAAGAAAAAGAACAAGAAAGAATTGATGGTGGGATTTTTAAACAAGTGTCAAAGACCTCGCATCGTCGACTTTAAGTCTGGCCAAGATGATTAAAATTTGAAGACTCATGCCATCGATTTTAAATCTGGGTGGATGGTTTTAAATGTGAAGACCCCGGACTTTCGTATCTTAGATTGGAGCTTGATGGTTCCAAATCAAAGACCCTATGCCATCGACCTTAGGTTCAGGTAGGAAATAATTATGCCAAGCGCCGTCCCAATTTCTTTCTCAATAAGGAGGGGATGTCGAGAGGCTGTCAAAAAATTGGAAAAATTATAGAAATTTTTGGAGTAATTATAGAGCAATTAAATTTGAATCTTTGATTAATCAATTAAAAATTATTTAAAATTAATAGATTAATTAATTATATAAAATTTAGGAGCTATCTAAAATAGAAATCATTTTAAATTCGAGAGCATTTTAAATTTGAGACCATTTCAAATCCATGAGCTAGTTAAAATACGAAAACTTTTAAAATTTAGGAGTTCTTAAAATACGAGGGCATTTCAAATTCGAATGTTTAAAAATTCAAGAAATTTGAAATTTTATATTATTAATTAGTTAAGTAATTAATTGAGAAACTAAGCAAATATAAAATAAAATGCAATAAAAAATAGATGTTTTCACTAATTAATATACATAAATGACATTCTACTCTCCAAACAATAGCTCTCCAACTCTACAAGCTCTGTACAAACTGTTCACAACTCAAACAAGTATAAAATAACTCTCCAAATACTGTACTATACAACACAACAAATACCTGTACATATTGCTCTCCAAAGTCCTCCCAAACAAATAACTCTCCAACAACAATTCAATCTTAAACTTTCAAACTCTCCAACAACAATTTAAATTGAATCTCCCAAACTTTTCAAAAACTCAACTATCAAATTTGAAACACTCAGCAAGCTCTCCACAACAAGGCTCCAACTTTCCTGTCCGAGATCCCTGCAAATCAAAAAAGTTAAGTTCATTAAACATTGGAAAAATTCAATATTCAAATAAATGATAAAATACAAAATGCTACTGGTAAAATGCTACTAGTACACGTGTACTGAAAGAAGCTACTGAATAATAAGAACAAAGGTACTATAGTAAAAATACTAGCATATCAAAGTACTATAGTAAAACACTAAGTGTGAAAAAATTGATGTGAACTCAACAAACATATAATTAAATCTAAATAAAATCCTTGGGCAGCCTTGCTTATAAGAACTTGGTTGTAAGACTACCCGGCAACTTTCAATGGAAAGACGTAAGTCAGCCCTTAGGGGAAAATTTTAGATAAAATTGACCTAATATTTAACCCCTGATTAAAACATCGGTCACTTCTAATAGAAGTCGTAAGTCCGACCTCAGAGCTTACCTGGCTAGGTCGTAAGACCAATTATTAGGCAACTTCGAACGAAGCACTAAGACATATCCAATTAAAATATGCAAGCTACCTCTGGTAGAGTACATGAGTCCCACTAACTTTAAACATTTTCTAATGAAAGCCATAAGTCCCTACATAAATCTAATCACACGAACAACTCTTGTTGAAAAATCAAGGCAAAATCCTAAAAAGAGAATTTCATATTTAAATAATGCTTTGAAATACAATAATTATGATATTAATGGCATGTCAAAAGAATGTGGAATTTTTATCATTAGATCTTTTATAAAACAAACAAATTTCATGGGGATCTTAGTTTAAAAGATTAAGTTGTAAGACTCGCTTTTCATGCAACTTCCTAAGAAAAATCATAAGACCTACCCAAACAATTAAAATTCATGGGCATTCTTAATGTAGAGTTAGGTTGTAAGACCCATCTTTGGGAAACTCGAAAATAGAGCAGTAAACCCCATTCCAAATCTAAGAACTGGGCAAATTTCTTCAAAAGCCATAAGTCCCAACCTAAATTTAAATCCCCGAGCTACTTTCTACGAAAGTCATAATTCCCAACCTAAATCTAAATACAAACACTTGGGCTACTTCCTAAAGAAGCTATGAGACCCTCTCTAATTCAAACTCCTAGGTTAATTCTAAACGAAGTTATAAATCACAAACTAAATAAATTTCTAGGTATTCTAATAGATGTAAACCCCAAAACATTAATAAAATTAAAACCCACATCTAACCATTTCAGCCTACTTGGGATCCCTGAGAGGAGGCAACCCATGGTTGTTAATTAGATTCCTAGACACTATGGTCAATAATTTTTAGTGTTCGTAGATTGAAATCTATGGTATAGCCGAGACGACGGAACCATAGGATCTTGATCGGGTTTACCTCTATTTCTCGCACTATTGAGACTAAAATTACCTAAAAATTATTTCATCCTTAATCGAGAGTTCTCTCTTACGTGTTAAGAAGGATAATTAATTATGAGTGCTTGCGCTCATGGGAAGTAAAAACCCCAGGTCTTTGAACCCCGACACTACCCTCAGGGGAAATCTAGTTAATTACAATCTGACTTAAGAGAAATGGAATCCTACAGCTGCAAAGTAGGATTCATGCATTCGTTTCATTTTTCTTAAGCGAACAGATTTCATGCAACTCCATTGGGGATTACTTTTCTTTCCTTCTTCAAATGAAAAGATAATGTTTAGTCTCAATTATCAAATATCTAAAATTAAATATAGATGTTTATTCATCGAAAGCTTGTGTTTTCTTTTATAGCAGAATTCAGGTTGACTCTAATCCCTACAAGTTTTGTTACCATGTTGATAAAATGACGTATACAAAATCCTTCATGATTGTAAGCCTTGGTGAGGGAGCCAAAATAAAGTTCCCTCAGGCAATTCTAAACACAGGCTATGCTGGAGCAACCATTCAATTTATAACTATTTCTGAAGTCATGTAGTTTCAACAAGTCATTCCTAAGAATATTGTTAATGTACCTAATGTCAAAGGTGTCATTAACAAGCCTACTACTGAAGCTGTTGATGAGATGTCTCCCAAGAGGGCCTCTGTATTTTCAAGACTCTCCATGGCACCTATTGCTGCTTCAGTAATTAAAAAAGAAAGTTCCTGATACTAAGCTATAATTTTTTTGCGTGAATACTACAAGTCAAAATATGATCTTGGATGAAGTGCCTGAAGAGTGCAATGCTTAAAATCCTGATGCAAGTGCTAAGCATTCTAGGAAAGCCAGATGGAATGACAACGGTCACTTACGAGCTAATTGTTGGATGCCCAATACACTTCAAGAATCATCACCGCATTTAAAGACAAATATACCCACTAATTATGGTTTTGAACCATTAAAGTGGGTAATGATAAATGATGGCAAGGGTCAAATAAATAAGTCTTTATGAGAGACTACACGTTAGTAACCACTACCGCTAAAGAAGGAAGAATCTACCTCTTCCAAGATATATAAAATATTGAAGGCTGTCAAAGAAACAAATCTGCAACAAAGACTGAGGAAATCTGTCACTGAAAATAATTTCTCAAATGTGTTTTGTCCTCAAAATAAAAATTTTTTAGCAAGAACTTGTAAATAGGAGTTTAAACGTCCTCCTTACTACTGAGAACCTAGAAACTTTTGTCCTAATATATGTCAATACCATTTTACGGAAGAAAATATTTGGGAGAGCCTTTTGATAGTCTACATGCAAGAGGCTATAATAGAAGATATGATAAACAATGGTATCATGAATATGGGTCTTCAAAGGTACATTCCATTGTTGTTTTAGGAACCTAGAAGAACACAAAATCTCACAAGAATGTATTTTTTCTAAAAATACTTATCAAATATGTAATAAGGCAAATCTATACTTGGAATAACCCTTGAAGATAAGTAAATATATTAATATATCTTTAAAATAACATAAACACTAACAAAAATAAAATTCCTTGCATTTTTAAAATAACGAAGTTAGCAGATTCATAGTAAGTGACAAGATTCAAGGTATATAAACTTCCTAAACTACAAAACAAGTTCCCACATATGGCCAGTCATTTCCAAGTCTATTTCCCATTTAATATCCTTGAAACTTAGCAAATACATACTTATTAATGAGCCTCTTTAATTGCCTCCATACTGGTTATGAAAGTCCATACAGATTAAAAACCAAAATTATTTTAATGACATGGACTAGAATTTTGACTATTTAAGTCCATCTTGCTCTTTTTAGGATTAATTCATTTCTCTTCGATTTACACATTTAGTGCTTCCTTGAAACATTTAACTCTGAATCTTGTAATTGGTCCACTAGGAAACAACAAAGGATCTTGAGCATCATTTTGATGTGCATGCTCATCATGTCCAACTCCTTGGTTTGCATCACTTAGTCTTTATACATATATATATATATATATATATCTTGCACTCATTATCTTTAACAGTTTATCACTCCTCTCTCTATCTCCTCCTCTCCATTCACTCTCTCCCTCATCCTATGAACCTCCACATAAATAAATGTCTTTCTCTCTTACTCTCAGTCCTTCTGTCTCTCTCTTTCTCTTTCTATATCTCACTTTCACCCCCTATCTTGCTCTCTCTCTCTTTCATTATGTCCCAATCTATCTCTTTCACAATCTCTTCTCTCCCCTTCTCTCCCCCATCCTCTCTCCTAAAATATCCCTCTAATTTTCCCTCTCTCTTTCTCTCTCGCTGTCCCTCCCTCTCTCTATTACCCTCACACTCTCTCTTGCTTCACTCTCTATTTAAATCTCTCTCTCTCTCTCTCTCTCTCTCTCTCTCTCTCTCTCTCTCTCTCTCTCCCTCCCTCCCTCCCTCTCCCATTCTCCCATATCTCCTTTCTCTTTTATAACTCTCTCTCCCTCTCTCCCTCTCTCTTTAATATATCTTTATCTCTATCTCTCTTCATTTCTTTATCTTCACTCTTACTTATTTTTTCCCTCCCCCTATCAGTCTTTTTTTTCTTCTCTCTGTCTCACCCACATCTTTTCCTCTTTCTCTATTTGCTCTCTCGCCTTCTTGTTTTCTCCCTTTCTTTCACTATCTTCTTATAAATAGATGTTGTACACCCTTCCCCTCATGATAAATCTCTCTTTATTTTTTTATTTCTCTCTCTATCTTCTCTTTTTCTCTCTCTTCCCCTTTCATTTACTCTTTTTGGCACACACACACTCTCTCTCTCCAATACCCTCCCTATCCCTCTAAAACATCTTATCAAACTCTCTCACCCTTTCTACCCCTTTCACTTTCTCACACACATTTTTCTTCATCTCTCATTGTATCATTCAGGCTCTTCTACTCTCTATCCTTCCCACCCTTTCTCACTCTCTATTTGTCACGTTCTCCCATTCTCTCTCTCCATCTCTCAATCTCTATCTCTTACTCTCTCTTCCTCTTATTCTCACTAAATCTCTCCCTCTCCTGCTCTCACCCTTTCTTACTCTTCATCTCTCTCTCTCTCTCTCTTCTCTTTCTCTCATTATATTTATCATGTACACTATCTTTATCACTTTATATCTCTCCCTCTCTCTCTATCTACTCCTCCGATTCACTCTCTCCCTTACCCTCTATACTTCATAAATAAATCTCTTTTCCTCTTACTCTCATCCCTTCTTTCTCCCTCTCTTTCTACATCTCACTCTCTATGCGTCTCTTTCTCTCTCACTTTCACTATCTCGCCATCTCTCTTTTGCTTTATCTTCTCTCTCTCTCTCTCTCTCTCTCTCTCTCTCTCTCTCTCTCTCTCTCTCTCTCTTCTTATCTTAACCCTTCTATCACACTCTAACTCACTTTCCCACACACTCGCTCTCTCTCCCTCTCACTTGCTTAACCCAACTGAACAAAAGATAATTCCCATTTAAAATGCTCTAAATAGTAGAACAACTGAAAGAATAATAAATGCAATAAGATCTAGAATACCCAGACCCCCAAAACACTTTGGCTTACACGCATCCTTTCTTGCAACAATATGCATTTTCTTAGCATTAACATTATCATGAAAAAAAAGTTAGAGCAAACATACTAAATTTAAGTTAAATTATATGAATAACAATAACTCTAATCGAACAAGTAATGCAATTGGTAATAATAAATTTAAGAAATTGAAGTCTACTTGTAAATGAGAGTTCGTTAGCCTTCCAACAAGAAGGAAAATCAATTACTTTATTAAGCAAATGTTTAAAATCAGAACCAATAAGCCTTTTAGTAGAAATAGGAAGAACCAAATATTTCATACAACGTTGAGAATTAGAAATATTTTATATCAGACAAATACTATTTGCCAAAATAGTATCCTTGGAAAAAATAGCCAAATTTTTATTATGATTAACAAAGAGACCAAAAAAAAAGAATGAAATAATCAAAAATATCCTCCAATTTTTTCACATTCAAAGCCAAGGCTTTTTCTAAAATCAAAACATCATCCGCATAAAGTAAATGAGAAGAATAGTTATCAGCAACCACTATTCCCTCAAAATTAGTATCAAAAGATATATATCATATATCAAATTAGCTAATGCATCCATCACTATTCAAAATAAATAAGAAGATAGAAAACCTTGACGTGAAGATGAGCAAATTAACCCTTATAAGGAACCATTAAGAGCAATAGAAAATAAAATTTTATCAAAACAATCTCTAGTCCAAGAAATAAAGCAATCAAGAAAATCTGTTTAAGTTTATCTATATTATAAAAATTCTAGTAACGGTGTCAAAATACTTATGAATTTCAAGTTTAGCTTATTACTTTACATTAGGCTAATAATTGAAGTCCCACAATAATTCTGAAGCTAATAAAAAATTGTCCATAGAAATTCTCTTTTTTATAAGCACAGACAGACTAAGGTGAATATTATAAGGCAAAATAAGTTGCATTTTATTAGCCAAAATTTTACCCACCATTTTATAAAAAACATTAGACAGAGAAATAGGTTTGAAATAATTAATCAAAGAAGCAAGATCACTTTTAGGAATGAAAACAATAGCATAAGCATTAATAGCCTTTGGCATTTTATAAGAAGAGAAATAATGCAAAATAAATAAATAAAAAAATAGATTTTTAAAATGTCCCAAATTTTTTTTGAAATTATAAATGTAAAATCATTAGGCCTAGGAGCCAAAAAAAGAGCTAAGAAGACAACCTTCTTACTCCGAGAAGATATATCATTCTATTATCATGACTTTGAATATGAAATTAATTATCATTCATCTAGACTATAATAGTCAAATATTTAGTATAACATTATTTTCACCCTTCGGGGTCATATGTAGTTCTTCCTTAAAATTGGCTATGATATTTTGAATGTAATTTATAATTCTAAATATGAACCATATTAAGAAAACTTATTTCCCCTTTTCGAGTGGTATATCATTTTTGATGGTACGTTCTATTTCCCCTATTATAACTTTGACACATTATATCCTTTCAGGTATGACACTTAGTCATATTCGACAAGATACAAGCCACTCTTGCCCAATAATTTCTCAGGCTAATCAATGGTTATGATAGCCTTGATCTTTTCTGTGATTATTCCCTTCAGCTATATAGGCATTACAGGCTCGAAGATACTGGCAATGTTCTGTAGATTAGGCTGGAAAATGATATTCTACACCTCATGACCACCTTCATGGTTTCCTCGCACTCCTGAGACTTGAGGCGCTTGTAGGTTTCGAAGGTCAACAGGAGTAGTTGGTGCAGGGCCTATGACAATAGTTCTCTACATCATTACTGCTATTTGGGTCATCATCTCACTCGTCATTTGGTTCAGCTGAAATATTTCCCTATCCTTAGATCTCATTTATCATCTCATTTGTCATTTCATATCGATAAGCATGACATCTTTTGCATTGAAGGGATTCCCCTTAGCCTTTTCTTCCCCTCCTTCTGAAGAGTGACCACCTCTACCAGTGTGCGACCCAATCTCATGGTGGCATCAATGTAGTTATCTAGGTGGTGGCTACCAATGTCCATCATCTTCACCATCATCCTAATTGACATTATTATCAATGTTGACATGCCTCACCATGTAAACTACTTTGATGTCCATGGTGACCTCTTCTTTTTCTTCCTCATCTTTTTAGATTCAAAATTTTGAGCGGCGGCGCCCTTGAATCTCTGGTTCTTAATTTGGAAAGAAGATATCTTCAACCTGCATACGTAGTCAAAGGAGAAAACTCGGAAAATGACAACGTCGAAGGAATAAATACTTTCAAAGGAACGAAGCCGAAAGAAATAGAGAAGGGAAAGGCAAAACCTTTGATGGGGAAAGAAATGAGAAGAAAGATAGCGGATCGGCCAAAGTAAGGTTATTACCGGCATATTTTTAGCAGATTAGCCATCGGTTGACTTACCGACGAATATTATGCCATTATCATTTCATCTGGTTTAAATAAGATGACACAATATGTGCCGCATTTTTGTCAGTAATTACTGGCGGATTATGTGCCAGAATATTTAAAACACCGGAGAAAAAAAGGTGAAATTTGTGTTGGTGATTTAGTGGCGATATTTGCATCAAAAATTTTGGCGTAAAAATACCAGTGAATATTTTGCCGGTTTTCATGCCACCTTTTTCGGCGTATATTTATCCGCTGGAAATTTTTGATGATAATGAGGAATTTTCCTTTAGTAACACCCTACCAGTCTACCTCTCTCTTCCATCAAATAGTTGTTGTGCACTGTCCCTCTATTGCTCTCTCTCTCTCTCTCTCTCTCTCTCTCTCCCTCTCACTCGCACACACTTTCTCTATTAGTGTGTCTCTCTTCCTCACACCCTCTCTACTCTCTAAAGATTTTTCTCTCACTCTTTTACTCTATCTCCCTCTCCCTCTCTTAGTCTCTTAGACACACACTCTCCCTCACTCATTCTATTATTAACTATCTCTTCTCTCTTCCTCTCTCTCTCCCCCTTCTTCTATCTCCTTCCCTCTCTCACTTTCTTACTCTATCTCGCTCTCATTATGCCATTCTCTCACTCTCCCTCTATCTCACTTGATATTTCTCACACTTTTGCTCCCACACTCTCTCTATCCCTGACACTCTTTCTCTACACCACCTCTCTTTATCACCCTCTCTCTCTCATAATCTCTCCCCCTCCTACTTTAGCTCTCTCTTGCTGACACTCTATTTTTTACTCTATCACTCTATCTATAACTTTCCCTCTCTTGATCTCTCTTTAGCCCTCTCTCTCAGCCTCCCTTTACCTCCTTATTTAACCCTTTCATACTTTCCTTCCCTCTCTCTCTCTCTCTCTCTCTCTCTCTCTCTCTCTCTCTCTCTCTCTCTCTCTCTCTCTCTCTCTCTCTCTTTCCCTCTCTTTCTCTCCCTCATCCTCATTTCTCTCGCACTCTTCCTCTCTCTCCTTCTATTTCTCTCCCACCCTCTCTCATTCTCTCTCTTCTCTTTTTTTCATCTCTATCTCCCACCTCTCTACTTCACACACTCTCTAAATATCTCTATCTCCTTCTCTCTCTCTCTCCTACTTTCTTACCCTCTCTCTTATGATTTCTCTTTGGCTCTCACTCTCTCTCTCTCTCACCCTCTTCTTCGCTCTCTCTCTCTCTCACTCTATGTTTATCCCTCCATTTTTGTCTCTCTAGCCCACTTTCTCCCTCACTTAATCTCTCCCTTTCTCACTATCTCCCTCACTCTCTCTTCCACTCTCTCTTGCTCTCTGTATATAAAAAAATCTCTCTCACCCTGTTTCTTGCTTCTCTCAATCACTCTCCCTCTCCCTCTCTCTACTCTTACACTCTTTCTCCCATCCTCTCTATCTCTCTTTAGATCTCCCTCTTTATTCTACTCACTCACTAACCCTCTCTCCCTTTTCTCTCATGATCTTGTTATATCTCCATCTTCCTGTCTCTCTCTCACTCTCTTTCTATGATTCTATCTTTCTATTACCCCCACTCTTCTTCCCTTAAACTCTCTCTTCCCTTCCTTGATCACACACTCTATATCTATAGCTTCATGAAATAGATGTTTCACTCCCTTTATAAGTATATCGCTCATTTTCTTAGCCCACTATTGCTCTCAATCTCTTTCTCTTGCAAACTATCTTTATCTCTCCCACTTTCTATATTATGCACTCTCTCTACCTCTCTACAAATACATCTCTTTGTCTCTCACTGACTTCCCTTCCTCTCCCTCTCTCTTTCTATGTTGCTCTCTCATCCTCTCTTATGTTCGCTCTCCATATCTATATTTTTTTCACTCTTTCTATCCTTCTATCTTTCATTCTATCTCTCCTTCTCACACACTCTCTATCTCTCTTTCCCTCATGCTCTCACTCTCTCTCCCTCTCTCTTACCATCTATCCCACCCTCTCTCTCATATGTTTCTCTCTTGTATTATACACCTACTTGCTCTCTCTTCCACCCCATTCCTCTCACTATCTTTCACACTCCCTCAATCTCCCTCTGTTCCTCTCTCTCTCTCATAGTTTGGCTTTCTTCAATCATATATATGTTTTATTTTATCCCTCTTTCCTCTCTATATCTATATATCTCACTTCCTCTATTTCTTTCACTCGCTCTCCTTCCGTTACTCTTTTTTTCTCTCCCTCTATGTATCTTCCTTTCTCTCATGCATACTCTCTCCCTCTTCCACTCTCTCTCTCAAAATATCTCTCTATTTTTTCCTCTCTCTCTCTATCTCTCACTCACTCTTCCTCCTCTGATATTTCTTTATCTCTCTTTATTCCATTATAATTATTTTTTCCCTTATCATATTTTCAATATTATTATTTCAAAATATTGTACATTGCTTTCCCACCCATTGTCAATATACCTTTTCCCTAGTCATTTTACTCAAAGATTTCTATACACATATTTAACTAGTAAAAACATAGAAAAAATAATATCATATTATTCAAAATGTTCAAACATACATATCAAAAGTTATGCAGTGAAAGCTTATAAAATAAGGAGATAATACATTTTAAGAGATTTAGGATTGATAAAATATATAGAAATTAAAAACATTGAAAATAGAAGTCATAGGATAAGTACTTATGATGAATAAAATAGTTTTCATAAAGGAAACAAAACCATCTGAAGACTTTTATCTCTCCTCTCTTTTCTTCTTTTTCTTCCTTCTTATCCTTCTTAATGTATATATAAAAAACATTGTTAGTGGCCTAGTGTAATAGCAGTCCGATAAACCAGCATCGCATGTAGAAATCAGATATATTATAGAACATAGACTATAATAATGTGGCAGCGGTATCTAGCACCGCTATGCTATCAAGATTAACACTGCAGCACTCTATAGTATTACAACTATGCTCTAGTTCAAACAATGATTTTAGATTTTCATATTTCAAAGTATGTTTTCATATTTTGGATTATTATAATCTTCCCATACTCAAAAAATCTCATCCTGGATATTTCTGTAGCAGCTAGTTAGATAAAGAAAATTTTTAACCCAAATTGGATCTATAATATGTCGAATCAAAAGTAATCTGTAAATAAAATAACTACATCGAATATCGATGAATGAAATCATTAGAAAGCTTAATTTAAAAGAATAAAATAAATCGAACCAGTCATATCAGGTATTTTAGACGTCTCTTTCACTAATTCCAATGGTATACAATCAATTTAAGCATATCTCGATCCTTATCCATGTAATGGTCATTTTGCCATCCCGTCCACAAAATGACCACATAAAAAATATTTTCCAGTCACCCTATGATAGGTCCCCACATAACTTTTCCAACACTAAAGGCATGGTAGAGTGGTAGGTGATTTAATAATTTTAACTATCCTTTTATTACTAGTTTTTGTCAATTTCTTATAGTTTTTGTTCCCAAACTGTTTCATCAATATATCTCTCACCATCTAAGTATTCATCTTTGTTAATCTTTTTCCCAAACTGTTTCATTAATATATCGCGCACCATCAAAGTAATCATGTTTGTTATTTTTTTTAAGTTTTAAGATGCCATTAAAAAGGCTTCAGTATTATATTCAGATTTCTTTCATTTTGCATCAATTTTTCTAATAAAAAATTAATCTTAAATTCAAAATAAGTCTTTCAAAATAAACTAAACAAATACAAAACAAATTCTTTAAGACAAAACAAATCTATTAACATTAATAAAGCAATCAATAATACAACTCTGCTTACTAGTAAATTTTTTCACTAATCATTGCTCTAATACCAATTTTTCATGCCTCGAGATCTTTTGTAAATGAATCTCATTTCTATTTTCTTTTTAATCTTTATTATCTAGTAAATTCACTCTACTCATTTATCATCAAAATCAATTTGACATCTAAAGTTGATTGTTATATTAAAGAGAACTAATAAATAATATAAATTACAATTCACTTTACTATAGCTCATAATTACATCATGTCTATAGCTCATAATTACATCATGTCTATAGAGTCTAAAATAGTGCATACAATAGCCTTCCTAGGTTATAAAAGAATACACCTAAACTATAAAACCTAAAATAAAACTACAGTAGCATCATTACATATATAGTCTTAAGTTGCATGCTCCTTATCTGAAATAATTTAAACATGTAATGAGTATGAAAGCCCAAAAAGTAATCTAAATCTTGCAGCTAAATTTAATGTAATAAAAAATGAAAATAATATGTTGTAAATCATATAAAAAAGTAATGCATTACATCTCAGCCAATTATATCATCAATTATAATATCAATAATAATGATTTGTATCATTAATATGAAATAGTATTAGTGTCAATCTAATATTAGTAATAGTGAACCGTCTTAGTACTAGTAACATTATTAGTGACAATAAATAACATCAGTATAGTGTTAACATCAATAATTACATCAGTAATAAGTAATTAGAAATACTGATTAGTGTTAATATAGTATATAGTAATTGTTTTAGTATCTTTAGTGTCAGTCATATTAATAGTAATAGTAATTACTAATCAGTAATAATGGTCAGTATTCGTACAATATTTAGATATTCAAACGATGGTATCTTGATCTTGCTGTTGCCCTTATTACTCATGATCAGTTGTCCCTTATAACTCCCAATCAATTAAATCTTTATATCTTCCCTTAAATAACATAATAGTCATTGTGAATTCTTATAACTCTATCAATCTCCAACTTCTTATGGCTCTCATTAATTATATCATTGTATCACATGAGATTGTCACATCATATATTTGATATCACTTAATACAACTTTTCTATCAGATCAGTATCCGTATAGTATAGTACATCCTTTCAATACACATTAATCGCATTATAGTTATTTCAGCCCATATCACATTTATGTATTACTATATAAAATCATTGTACATCGCTTTCCAACCCATTTTCATATACCATTTTCCAAACTCATTTTACCTAAAAATTCTTTTACATATTTAATCGATAAAAATATAATAAAATTATATCATATTTTTCAAAATAATCAAATCTATAATATATTAAAAGTTAGATGGTGAAAGTTTACAAAACTAGGAGATAATATATTCTTGACAGATTTTGGAGAGATAAAAATTGTATAACTTAAAATCATCGAAATAAAAGTAATATGATAGTTACTTATAATAAATTTAAAAATTTTGTAAAAAGAGCGCTAATTTTTCTCTATCCCCCCCCCCCTCTTTCTCCTCCTTTGGTTTCTTCTTAAGTAAGGCGCGTGAAATTAGTGGTTAGCGCATTATTGCTTTGACCCAACTCCACTTGCACAAATTAAATTTTAATATATAACCAAAGCTCCAATATTTTGGCGGTAATTTCAGGATGTGCTATGCTCTAAACTAGCATTACAATGCTCAAGAACACGGCAACACTATGCTCTAGTTCAAACCAAAATTTCAAATTTCCATATTTTAAAATATGTTTTCATATTTTGGATTATTACACCCTCCTCCTCTCTTTCTCTCTCTCTCTATCTCTCTCTCTCACTCACTCACTCACTCACACAATCTCACTTATCTCTCTCCTTGTCACTCTCCTCCTACAATAATCCTTGAGCATGTAAAAACCTAGTTGGACCTATGGTTGATCATGGTTAACATGAATGGTCATGTTGATCACATGGATCCCCTCTGACCTAAAACATAATCTCTTGTGAAAAATCTCTTTTAAATGAAACCAAGGAATGCTAATCAGTCCAAACAAAAAATCAAACATGTTTGAGTGCATTAAAACCTGTGTTTGAGCAATGGTTGACCAAATCCATTTTAATGATCACTTTGGCCTAAATGTGGATACCAAGCTTTTCTTCATTTGTAGATCATTACTTGCTGTCAAATCACTTTTAATCAATTGTATAAACCATTCAAAACCAAATGGACTCATTCATTGGGTCTGCTCAACCTTGATTAACTCTAATGGACCCTTAACCTTCAAAGAATTCAAAGAAGTCCATTAGGTCCCCAAGAGCCTGCCCTAACCTGCCCAACTCTTTGAACCACTTAGTTTATCCACTTGGGCTAATCCATGTGGTTCAATTGAGACATTTCATTTCGTATGCTTAACTGAGCCAAACCATTACTTACATTGCATATTAATAGGTCCCTTGCACCTACCCCAGTGAACCTAACCCATATGCTAGCCTAGGTTAGCAAAATTGACTAACCCAAGCTCACCAAAGTGGGATTTCATGAATAATATTCTTGGTAAGGCTCAAGTAGGCTGAACGAGTGCATAAACTTTCTTCCACTAGACCCAAGAGCATGCCTAGCATAACCCAAGCTTTAGCACTACTTGAGCTTTCTAAAAAACCCAAGAAATTGACTATAATTTCATTGGTTCAATCATAACTTCCAAGCCAATTCATTACATGCTTATAGTCTTCTCCGAACACATGCTTGAGCTCCATTAAACTATCCGCAACTAGCTTAATGACTTGATTTTTCCTAGGATGGCTAGAATATTGGCTAGATAGACATACAAACTCCTATAAATACCATTAATTTTTTATGAATAAGGGTTATGAATTTTTATTCACTGAGTGTTGTTTGTGATTTTTAGTTTCCCCTGAGCTTCCTTATCTTTTTAATGAGATATAGAGGTGAGTTTGAGCAAAATCAAGAGAACCCTTTGAAGAAAAAATCCATATCCTAATCTACTACTCCACAGCTTTGTTGTTTTAAGGAGAAGTGTTATGCAAACCCAATTAATCCTTCCTGATGCAAAATCCTTTGATTATCCTTGAATTAAGTTACTTATCCTACTCGAGCCTAGATTTAAGGCAGTGTGGGAAATTAAGAAAGATGCCTTAATCCATAACAATCTAGAAATTGGATTGAAGGTTCCTTATCTATAGATCCTACTAGGTCAAATTAGAAGGGATCTGTTAGTAGATTAGACGTGTACGCCAAGAAACTATGAACTTATAATTTATGATTAAGTCAAAAAAAATTAAACTTATAATTTTCTCACTATCACACTCCCTTGAGTGTGTGTATGTACAATCAACAAGTTTAGCATCCACCAAATATATGTCTTGACTCAAGAAAAATAAAAATAAATTAAAGTAAAAATACAAACTCTTGAAGACACTTAACCTTATTCTACCTAACCTTTAGCTGATCAATTCGTATAGTGTATGGTGGATCTAAAATTTTAAGGCATGATAAAAAAATATATAGAATAATATCATGAACATGAGATATTATAGTAAAGAATCCAATAATATTTGTTACCATAAAAATCATAAGACTCGGGTCCAAATTTGCAATGATCTTCCCTTTTTTATGACAAATATTGATAGTTTTGATATCAAGTTAAATATTTGATATGTCCTAAGCTCCCCCATATTAGTTGAATTTTTAAATATAGGGAGAGTTTTTTTTTTTTTAATGAGGAATAAAAAGAACACAAAAAATGATCAAGAAAATAAAGGCAAAATATTGAACTAATCATATCAAAGTAGGAAGTACAAACAACCAACGACATATTACTCGCCCTTTTAATATCCCAAAAAGGATGAACAACTAAACAAAAATACCAAAACAAAATAAAAATCACATGATAAATAGAAAATAATATAGATAAACTAAAAATAAGAAGATCACTGATCAGGTAGATGTGGTGGTGGTGGTTGGTAGTATCAATGAATAGAAGTGAATTACTCTCCAAACAAGGTCATATTAGTTTCATATTATTGGTGTTGCTCTGCTACATAGTTATCAAAGAAAGCATCCCACATATCAAATTTATAAAGCAATACTTCATACTTAAAGGGCTAACTGAATAAGGCTGGTGATGGAGCTGGTGCTGGTGCTGGACTTCCCTCTGCTTCCTCTAGCTCAGTGCTAACATAGTGAACATTTCAACGATGAGCACTATGAAGGATATGGAAGGAGCTATGTGAGTAGAAAATTGGTAGATTTTCTGGTGGTGCAATGAATTGGAAATTCTATTTGGATTCAAGACTAAAAGCAATAATGTGACCTAAGGAAAGATTTGGCTTTTTTTATTTCTAGGATATTGAATGAAGGTAAGATTCTTGAAGTATTGAATAATTAAATCAACTGCATTGAAATTAATTTTAGTCATTATAAAATAGGTGGTGAGGGATAGAAGAGGTGTTTGTTTATTTGATCCCTAACTTTGGAATGATTGAATTTTTAATGATATATTGTATAATTCAAGCATATTAAACTAAGTTATTAATTTGAGGAATGTGGTAGTAGATAAATGACTCCCTAAGGGTGGTATTAGCAAGGGTCCAATCATAGTAAGGGAGAAAAGCTAAAGAGCGAACTTTTTTCCTAGTGGTATAAAGATGTAGGAACTGGTCAAAGCCTTGGTAAATGATTTCAAAAAGCGTTCTATTGACATAGGATTAGAGGGCAGTGCCCTCACTGTTGATTTGAAGGCTTACAAAGAATTCTAAAATAAGTTTAGAGTTGAAAGGGTAGCCAAGAGTGAGAATGAATTGAAATGTAATGCGAGAGAAGAGTGTAAGTACCTAAAAGTTTAGAACTTCCTGATTTGTAATTTTTTATGTTGTGATTATGGCAGCCTTATAATGATTGTATGCCTCTTCATCAGCTACTTCAAGAAAGCGAGGATCTACAGGATATTGAGAGGAGCTGCCGATGAGCTCTCATGATCGCTTTCCACTGGCCATTATAAGGAGTAAGATCTTAGGGAGGAAGGAAGAAGATTTGAAAAGAGTTTAGTGAAGAAAATTGTTATTTCTTCCCTTTAAATGGAAATTGACCATATTATGCATAATAATATAATATTATACAATACGATATATTATCATACAGATCAAGTGCATTATGTTCATCCATTCTGCTCAGTCAAAAAGGTGGTCTTATCATACAGTACGATCAAAATAACACTGAAAGATCAGTATAAAGATAGTTATCCTGAGGAGTTAGTATGGAGGATCATTTCTAAAGCATCTTAATTCAAGCATGAATATCTATAACACTTAATTTAGTCCCTAAGGTACTAAAAGTTTCAAAGGCAAGGGTTTTAGTAAATATATTTGTTAGTTGATTTTCAATAGCAATATGATACAACTTTATGTCCCCCTGAGTTATATAATCCCAAATAAAATGATGAATAATGTCTATGTGTTTGGTCTGGGAGTGTTGAATTAGATTTTTGGAAATGTAAATGACATTAGTGTTGTCGTATATAATAGGAATGGTGTCTACAGGTAGTCCAAGATATAAGATTTATTATTTTAGACATAGGACTTGTGCAACACAACTTCCTACCACTATATATTCTACTTCAATAATAGATAGGGCTACATAGTTTTTTTTACTGGACTACGAGATTGTAGATTGACCTATAAATTGATAAGTTGTAGAAGTACTTTTCCTATCAACTCTATAACCTGCAAAGTTTGAATCAGAATATTATATGATTTTGAAAGAAGTGTTATGTCTAGGATACCAGATTCCTTGGTTATGCACTTCTAAAAGATATCTAGTAATTCTATTAATAACACGCATATGCGATTTTTGGGATCAACTTGAAATCTAGCACAGAGATATACACTAAATATAATATCAGGTCTACTGATAGTCAAGTAAAGGAGTTATTCAATTATCCCTCTATACTTCTTCTACTCAACTAATTTTTCATTAAGATCCTTATTTAATTGAATGATGGAGCTCATGTAAGTATTGATTGCATTAACATTATACATCTCATATTTTTAAGGAATATATATAATATACTTTTAATGGTTAAGGAAAGTTTCATAATCCCTTTACTTCACACTAAATTTAAGAAAAAGGGTAAGCTCTCCCATCATGCTCATCTTAAACACCTCACTCATTATTTTTGAGAAATCATCACACATATTCTATTTTTTAATCCAATTAGTATATCATCAACATAAATATGGATAATATGTAGATATTATTCTTCTTTCTTTAGGAATAGGATGGTGTCTACACTACCCTTAACAAACTCTCTAACTAGACAAATGTGCTCAATGTTTCATACCAAGCTCTAACTACTTACTTCAATTCTTATAATGCCCTTTTCAATTTAAATGAATGATAGGGAAATTGAGAATTCTCAAAACTTATGGGTTGTTTAGTGTACACATCTAGTTTTATCACCCCATTTTGGAAGACATTCTTTATATTCATTTGATACAACTTAAATTCTCTAAATCAGGTAGAGGCTAATAGCACTTAAATGGCTTCTAATTGAGCTACAGTGGTAAAGGTTTCTTTAAAATTAATTCTTTTAACCTGATTGTACCCCTTTGCCACTAATTTAGTCTTATTTTTATCACTATGCTAGAGTCATTCATTTTATTCTTATAAACCCACATAATCCCTATAACACTATGGTCTTTAGGTCTGCTAACCATTTCTCAAACATTATTCCTAACAAATTAATCTAATTCTTCTAGCATGGCTAGGATCCAGAATACATTAAATAATGCTTGATCTATGTTTGAGGGTTCTACCATTAAGATGAAATCAGAGTGATTAACTTTTTTTTTTAACTCCATGCTCAATTTTTACTCCTACTGATGGATCTTCTAAGAAGAGCTCCTTAGGGTGACTAGATGAATATCTCCATTCTCTAGGTAATAGGTCTTGAGGCTCTACTCTATTTTCTAGGTTAATAGATTCTACTATTTGGATGACCACAACCATTTCCCTTCTTCTAACACAGGCTCAACAAATCTAGCAGATTCATCAAACACTATATTTGTGGTCTCCTTTACAACTAATGTCATGTTATTTAAAATTCTATAGGATTTACCTATAGTTGAATATCTAAGGAAAACTCCTTCATCAGATTTAGGGTCAAATTTTCCTAATGGATTTTTGTCATTCTTTAAAATAAACACCAAACATCCAAAAAAATAAATGTGTGAGCGATTGGGAATCATTCCTCTGAGTAACTCATAGAGTGTCTTATTAAGGTTGGATCTAATATTAACCCTAGTGAGTACATAGCAAGTAGTATTCATTACTTCTATCTATAAATATTTAGGAAGTGAATACTCAGCTAGCATGACTCTAGCAGTTTTTACCAATGTCCTATTTTTATTTTAGCAACCCATTTTGCTAAGGGGTTTTAGGAGCCAAAAAATTATTTAATGCCCCTATCTCCTAATAAAAGATTTCAAACTTCTAATTTTCAAACTCTCCACGATCATTTTGAATTGTCGAGATCTCTCGGTATCCTTACATAATATTATTAGAACCTTTCTAATACCAATTGAAAGTTTGATGTAGGATGTTAAGCCTAAGTGAATTATCCCTAGGTACACAAAGAGGGGTGTTGGTGAATTGGTAGTTTAAAAATCTTACTTGAAAATACAAAATCATTTTTAATTTTGTGATTTTAACAACTTAAAAATAACAACACTTATCGCCAAATACAAGAGCAAAATTTTAAAATGAGATTTTAATTATGATAATGATTGATATATAAAATAAATATATCATTTACCATATAACTTTTATCATGCAATCTCTAGCAAATTAAAAATCCATAAAAGCAAATTATAAGAAAATAAAAACTTGAAAGAATATACCAAAAATTTTATTGTGGTAATGTCAAATAATAACCTACATCCACTCCCTAGAGTCCTCTTCGAGTATTGCACTAAATTATAGTATCTCACCTTTACCTATCATGGCTAGGCTAAGAAGCCCTTATAATCTTTTCACAAACCTGGTGCGGTAGATAAAAAGAACCTTAACACCCTCTTGGTGATGACAGAGAACCTTGAACTTCTTTCTCACCATCCTGGTGATGGTAGAGAATCTTAACCTCATTTTCCTCTCTCCTGGTGATAGAAAGAACCTTAACATCCTTTCCCACCCTCCTGTTGATGATAAAGAACTTGAACTTCCTTTGTCACCCTCAAAGTGAAGGCAAAGAACTTGAACCTCCTTTTTAAACCACCTTGTGAAGATAGAGAACTTGAACCCCCTTTTTCACCTTCCTAGTGAAGGTAGAGAGCCTGAACCTCTTTTTCAATCCTGCTGGTGAAGGTAGAAAACCTCAATTGTCTTTGAGCTAAAGAACTTCCAAGAGCAACCCAAGAAACCTAGACAAACACATGGAGGAAGTAAAACACGACATTTGCTCATTGCAATCATGTAAACGGCTCACAATAATTGTCCCTCAAATGCAATCTCTCCCTTTCCTGTTCCCAAAGCTTTCCTAGATCAATTCTCCAAGCTCTCTATTAAGAGTGATTAAATACAAGGGTTCATAAAAAGCCCAAAAATTTAATTCTATCGACACTGATCATATAGTATAATCTAATATCATACTATATAAATATTTAAATAACCCTGTTAATATTCTTTGAAGGGTAAGACATTATATAATCCGTTTAACTGATTGGGCAGATCATCTAGTACGATATAAGGCATTATCCACTATGATTAGTTTAATTAACTTGAATTATTATCACATACGATGGCTAATGAATAAGTATTATCCCATGTAGAGATCGGGTCATTTAGTATGATTGGCTCCAATCATCCAGTATGATCTCGCTTGGTCAATTAATCCAAAATCAATCCTTAATTATAAGATTAATTTAAACAAGATTTAATTATATACTGTACAATACCTACTATATGGTATGATTAGTTTAAATTTTGAATTTCAATAATATTGCCTAAATGGTGATTGGCAGCTGAGATCTTGATTTCAACTAATCATCACGTACGATATGAATCATCTAATATGATTAGTTCAAATGACTTTAATTATCATAACTAGCTTTTTTAATGATTTTTTGATAAACTGGTCATATAGTACTATATGTATTATATAGTATAATTAATTTTGAAAATTAAACTTCTAATTTTATCACTATCTCACACCCTTGAGTGTGCGTGTGTAAAATCCCAAGTTTACCATCTATCAAATACATGACTTAACTGAATAAAAGTGAAATAAATGAAAGAATAAATATAGTCTCTTCACAACACTTAACCCTATTTTACCCAATGGCAAGGTTTGCTAACTCTTGATTTACATTGGCTGCACTAAAAACATCACTTCCCTGTCTTTAGTGCAAGCCCTTCAGCTCAAAAAAATAAGAAATTCATAACAATACAAGATTAGTTGGGTAAAAAGGAGCATTGACATTCAGGAAACAGAAATGCGCCAAGTGACCTTTTCAATTAGATGGTAATATGTGTGTCATGTGTTATGTGACATCTTAGATATGGACGCGTGCCATCAGATTTTAGGATGGCTATGGTAGTTGAAACGCTAGTGTTACCTATGATGGTCGAGCTAATGTTTATTCCCTAGAGTGGAAAGGCAAGAACCTAAGGTTATTACCAGAGCTCTGTGAGAATAAATGTGCTGCCCAAGAATCTAATTTGAAAGAATTATTCTTATCTTTTAATAAGCAATAATCATTAGAGCTACCTAATGTACACGTGCTATACATGCATTCTATATCGTATGTTCAGTATATCACTTGCTTAGTATATGTATAGTGTATCCATAGTATCAGTATATAAACCAGTAACAATAATAATTCAGTGGCAGGAGTAGTAGAATAATGTAATAAAAGTAAATTAGTGCAGTAAAAATAAATCCATAAAATAAAAAGAAAAATGTCTCAAGAACATCCATTTCAGTAGTCACACTAAACAAGTAAGAAGTAATAGCTATCACGGTGTTTAGTATCAATGTTAATAAATCATTGACTCAGTAAATGGAGTCGTCTCTCTTTGCCATTCAGCATAGTAAACTAAATTTGAAGTTTTAGTAGAACTAAATCACTATTTTTAGACATCAAAATAAATTATGGAGTAGATAAAAATTACTATATTTTCAAAATCACTTGATAAAAAATCTTAAATAAATACTCAAAATATTTATGATCTTGATCTCTATAATATACAAAAAGTTATGCGGTGAAAGTTTTGTCAATACAAAGCTATTCACATTTTTCGGTAACAGAAACTCAAATTTGATTAGAAAAATATGAAAAACATAAAATCTTTGAAATATAAAATAAGATAAAGGTTCCATAGAGCAAGACAAGCAAATATCTCAATTAGCACAACTAACGAAAATTGCACTGTGACTTTCAAATCTAGGTTTCCTCTTTTTGCTTTCCTCTCTTAAAAACTCAAGCCATTTCTCTATTATTGAATTAAAGAGGTGAAAATGGATTTAAATAAAAAAATTATAATGCTTTTAGATATTTTAATATAATATTAATACAATATTTAATTTAATTAATTATTTAATATAAAATTTAATTAAATCATTTTATTAATTAAAAAATCATAAAAAATATGCATAAATAAATAATTTTATTTAAAACATATTAATGAAATTATTTGTAAAATGGGCACCTAACGGTTCCAAAATTCTCACTTGTACTGACTGGTGTCAATTCCTTAAGTGATTTCTTTGGTGTCCAAAAATTATGAAAAAAATCTTGCAAGTAAAATACTATAATAACAAAACTATGGCTATGACGGTTTATTATTTAGAGTAATAATGACTCCAAAAAATTTGACAAAGTCAAAATAAAGGTTATTATAATAAATTTCCTTCGCCTAGCACACTGACCAGGTAGTGATACAGATTTTATCTGAACCAAAGTTGTTACTCAGTTCGAGGAATATGATCCAATAAGGGCATTGGTGGTCACTGATTCAACTAGTTCATGACAAGACCACATTCCTAATGAAATTTGTACTCTATTGGAAGAGTTCAGCTCCATCTCTCCTCAAGAGCTCCCTGTCACCCTCTCATCTTCATGAAACATTCAGCATCAATTTGATTTGCTTTGTAATGCTACATTGCCAAACCTACCTAATAACCTACTCAATACCAAAGAAAAATAGATTCTCCAATCAATCATTGAAGACCAATAGAACAAATAACTCCTCCAAATAAGTATTAGAACCTATGATATCCTTATCTTGCTTGTACCTAAGAAGAACTGCGAATGACATCTATGTATGGGTAGTAGAGCAATAAAAAAAATCACCATCTAATACCAATTTCCCATTCCCGGGATTATCAAACTTCTAGATAAACTGGTTGGATTGTCAGTGTTCTCCATGCTAGATCTATTCAGCGGCTACCACCAAATATGAATTTTTCTTGGTCACAAATGGAAAACAACTTTTAAAATTCCATTCAGTCTCTATGAGTGGAAAGTCATGCCATTTGGATTATACAACGTACCTTCCACCTTTATAAGAATGATGCAATATATAAGAAAATTTGTTTAGGGAAATTATGCATCTCATACTTTGATGATTTTTAATTTACAGTGACACTTTGACACAATGCAAAGACCATCTCAAATATCTCTTTGAATTATTATGGGAGAATCAGGTGTTTCTCAACCTCACAAAAATGTGACTTTTCTACCTTCCAAGTTCAATTCCTCAACTTTGTGGTATCCAAAGAAATCATCCAGATGGATCCAGAGCAAATTGCAACCATCCTCAATATGCCCAACCTGAATTCCTTCTTTGAAGTTCATAGCCTTTATGGATTACTAAATTTTTATCGTGAGATCATTAAGTCATTTAGTATTCTTATGTCTCATATTACAGATTTCTTAAAATCTAAAACCTTTCACTGGGTGATAGACCTCAAAAAAGTTTTGAGTCTATTAAGAAGGCTTTGACATCCGCCCTTATTATTTCCATTCAGAATTTTAATAAACTTTTCACATTTGAAATTGGCACTTCTTATATAGACATTGGACCTTTGTTATCCTAAGAAGGGAGTCCAGTTTCATATTTTAATGAAAAGCTTTTCTCATCCTGCCAATGGTGGTCACCCTATGAATAAGAATTGTACTCAATTGTTTGTTCTATTAAATAGTGAGAACATTATTTACTGCACTACGAGTTCATCATTTGTTCTGACAATAGAGCACTTCAATTCCTTAATATTCAAAAACATGTTAACCGCATACATGCATGCTGGGTCACCTTCCTCTAAAACTTTTCTTTGTTATGAAACACCAATTTGGTCAGCACAATACCATAGTCGATGCTCTTAGTAGAAAGATGATTCTTCTAACTCAACTAAAAACCAAATTTTAAGGTTTGACTTATCTTAAGGAGCTTTATGCAACGAATCCTAACTTTGTAGAAATCTAGAATCACTACCAGCTTTAGAGAAATTTTTTTTTGTTTCACTATTTAATATGGCTATCTTTTTTTAAACAACTTGCTTTGTATTCCTTTGTCATCTTGGCGACAACATCTAGTCTGTGAGGCCCATTATGGAGGACTTGCAGCTTATGCCAGCCAAGAGAAGACACTAGTTTACTTATAGTCTTATTTTTATTGGCCCTGCCTCCTTCATGATGTATATTTCTTTGTTGACCTTTGTTATGTCTGCTAAGGTTACAAGGGGGGTTCTCAAAACATAGGTATTTATTTTCCATTGCTAATTCCTGACTCCATTTAGGAAGACCTTAGTTTAGACTTTGTCCTTGGTCTACCCCAAACAAAATGAGGTGATGATTAGATCATGGTTGCCATCGATCACTTTTCCAAAGTGGCACACTTCCTATCATGTAAGAAAACATCAAATGCACTTCAGATTGCCTTTTTTTTTTTCATCAAGTCATTTAGCTATATGGGGTACCTCGAAGACTCACCTCTGACAGGGATGTCAAATTGATAAACCACTTTTAGCTCATCCTCAGTTCGATGGAAAAATTTAAGTTGTCAATCGTACCTCTCGAAACATGCTTCGATGTTTAGTTTTAGACTATCCAAAGTAGTGGGAAGAGATGTTAAGCTCTGCCGAATTCAGTTACAACTATATGGTAAACTGTTTCAAAAGTAAGTTTTCTTTTGGCATTGTCTAGACTAAACTATCTAATCTTGCATTAGATGTTGTTGTGTGTGCAAAGTACAAATCTGAGATTACTTCAACTTTCACTAATAATTGCTCTCAAATGCTTCAAGAAGTTTTCCAACAACTCATCAAGGCCAATAAATCATATAAGACATCTGCACATTCACCGAACGTAGAAACTATTCCATGTAGGTGATCTCATCATGGTTCGAATGCTTCATGAACATTTTCCCATGGGGAACAAAGACAAAAAATAATTTTTGAATGATTGACTCTATTTCGATCATTTTTAAAATCAATGACAATGCATATATTGTGCAGTTGCCACCTGGTAATCATATGTCCCATACTTTGAACATTTCAGATATTTGGCCTTAACACCCTCCCTATGACTCTCCAATTACAATCATCTTGTTGGAGTCAAGCTCTTCTAATTTCGGTGAGGACTGATGCATCTCATATTAGGCTCCAGCACGGTATTATGTTATTTTCTCATTCTTCTCTCACTTCATAATATTTCTATTCTTATAGTACAATTACTATTTTTTGTTGGTTGCTACATAAATATTAAAAAATAGAAAACTATATGATATGAAAATAAAACTATTGGAAATATACATATTGAAAATAACTATTGAGATGGAGCCATATTTTGAAATCATCGAGTAGACATCTCTTTATTCTAGCAAAAAGTTTTCCCTATTTTTCTTTATCCTTTGAATTTCTCTTTTTTCAGGTATCCTTCAGGAGTTCCTTGCTACTGTTGCCAATCTATGGGCTACATCAACATTGATGATGTACTAATAATAATTAGAAGAAATATCATAATACTCCAAAATCTAATTTTTTTTAATTTCTGTGATGATGTGGTTAACTATAAACTTTTGGCAAAAAAGTTTGTAACTACTTCAAACATCAACATGAGAAAGAGTTTCTAAGCCTAATTGCCATGCTCTGTTTGTAAGGATTCATAATAATTCATGATAAAGCATCATGGTAATTCATTTTCTTTGAAAAACCATACACGAATAAATGTCTAAATTATTCCTAGATATTTTAGGTGTCTATTTGCCATAAAAGTTTTTCAGGCATTCATTTTAGTGCCTCAAATAGTTAATCTTGAACCAAATTGGTTTTACAACCTACTTAATCATTTCTTTAGACAATAAATGATGGGAAAAAGCTTTATAAGTGGGGCATTATGAACTTTAAGGGTTTATTTCTACACTCAACATCATATAAAATTAATGAGATTGGCCCTAAAAAGACCAAAATATCCTCATGAATAGCTTTCTCGACCAACTGTTGTCCAAAGAAATATCAAAGTTGGTGATATGACCAAATTAGTGTAATTTTGGTTAGTTGAGAAATAAAATTGAAATTTAGAAAAGTCTAAGGGTATAATGGACATACTTATAAATCTAATAATCATTTTGATCTATTTATAACACACTTCCTCAAATAGTCCAATGTGTAGTCTTGTCACATAGAAAAAAATTTCAAGGCACCATATAACCTACCTTGTCCGCCTAAATACCTTTTCAATGCCTTATATTTCCATGCATTTTCATGCATGCTAATTATTCCGTATTTAAAATAGGAATTAAGCCGGAATATATCTTTGTAGAAAGAAAGTACAATTTTCTTATTTTCTCATTGAAGCTGTGAGTTGGGCAGGGTCAAAACCTCTTGAGGCTGACATTTTCATTGTTTGATTGGGATGGCCCTGAATATGGGTTTAAGTGGTCTAAATCTAAATAGTTTAGAATAGATATATAAACCATTTATTATTTTAAGATCAAATTAAAAACCATAGACCTTTATTGAGCAACTCAAAAAAAAATATTATAGATTTGATTTGAATCTATGAACTTTTATACACATAAATGAACTCTTGGAAATAGGTCACTTTATATTTTCTTTATTATTTTTTTATTTTTAATTGGCAACAATATGTGTTAAAGAAGAGAATATAAGATAAATAAGGGAAAACAATTAGGAATACTCTGTTGTATATTATTTGATCATAATATAATTCTACTTAAAGGATTTTACAATTAGTGAAAAATCAGGAAAAAATGAATTTTAAAATTTTGTAAAAGAAAGCATATGTGTTTTCTACTAAATGAAGACAAAACTGAATGGCATAAATGAGGAAAAAACTAGGGACGGTGGAGTGTCATGCTAGTGATCCAAGAGACCTTTCCATGGCTAAGTGTTATGCATGCCTTATTTGATGCTTGCCTAGGCATTAACCTACTCTCATATGCCGCCAAGGTGGTTGCCATTCCTAATGGGAATTTGACCTATGTGTTGGCATTAATGGTTGGAATTTATTTAACATACCCCTTCCACTTTGATTTATAAACATCCAATAATAAATAGAGATCTAGCCAGCCCTCTGTCACGATATGAATAATTTATTGAATGATAGAATTTATAAAATGCATGAATCGACATTTTACATTTTTATTTAGTCCAAATGGTATAATAAATTTTGAGAAATACTAATAGTATATTTCATTGTCATAATGGTAAACCATAGGAGTGTTAATAATTGCATGTTCTTCTATGAGTAATTTGATTATTAAGTTATTGACTTCATTAGCCAATGATCTAAGTTTTTCTTCAGCACCACTCCTTAATATCACATTTTACTTTCACTTTTCCAGGTTAAAAGATTACTCCGTGTGTAAGTATAAGAAACCAAAGGTGGATCTTTTGTTAGATACTAAAAAAATTAGAACTAATATAGGCTTCTATGTTTTTTTATTCTCTCTTCTTAAAGAAAAGTGATTTTTCGAGTCTTCCATTTAGGTATTTAAGAATTATAATAATTATATTAATGTATTCTTGGTAAGGTGCATGCATAAATTAACTACTAGACTCAAAATAAAGGTGATATTTGGTCAAGTATGAACCAAATACATGAGTCTTTCTACAAATATTTGGTATATTTCTTGATATACTAGAGCATTTGTGTTGACTTTACTCAATTTAATATTAGGATATATTAGTGTGTGTTGACTTCATTTTTTGAGAGAAGTTAATTCTTCAAATAAAAAAATTAAATCTTCACATTCAAATAATTTAACTCCTTTTCAAAGTTTAAATCATATTCATCACAATGCTTTGGCATAGTAATCAAATATTAACATCAAAATAATCACATTATAATAAGCCTTGATTATCATTAGATCATGTGGTCAATTACTTAACAATCACCAAATAATTCTCAGTGATATGATCATGCAAATACCAAATTACCCCTTAATAATTGACTTTTAATTATTTATAAGCTATGTCACTAGATATGTCATCATGGGGAAATTGGCCTTGAAAGATTTCTCAAATCCATAAATAAAGTTCATTATCATTAGCATGATATATTGAACCCTTGGTGGACCTTGGTTGACCATGGTTGACCATAAAGCCACAAAAACCCTAAAACCTCCTGAAACTGAATTTCACTAAAACTTCAAAATAGCTCAATCAAACCAAATTCTGAAACCCCTTTTAACATATCATTGCTATCATTTGGGATGCATTGAAACTAAATGCAACCCATGGTCAACCCTGGTTGACCAAAATGCCCTTTAAGACTTTAAACAAACATTTCATTCATGGATACACCACCAATCCATGGGATCACCTCTAATAATTTCAAAATCACATTTAGAATACATTGAACATAAACCATACCCTTGGTCAGCCCTGGTTGACTAAATTAACCTAGGTTGCCCAAAGGGTTGTATAAGCACTCAAAAAATATTTTGAACCAAATGACCTAGCCAAATCTTTGGAACACCTCCAATAAGTCAAAAATATCATTTTGTATTGTTTGGACCCAATCTTGACTCTTAGTCAACCTTGGTTGCCCAAGTCAACAATGGTTGACCAAAAACATATAAATTATTAAAATTTTGAAAACTAGTGATTTTGACTAAATCAATGCACTAAACTAATGGGGATTATGCATTGGGTCATTATGAGTCTTCCAAAAAATGTTTCAGCCCTTGGGCCCACCTAATATAGCTATATGGGTTGAATCAAGTGCACCTAACGGGGTTTTCTTGAACCCAAACCCAACCCTTATGGAATTAAATTCTATAAACTGTTATAGTATCTTTCCCTTGACCGCATGCATATGTCACATCAATCCTAACCCATGGTTTAACCCAAGTCAACTAAATGGGTTTAACCAAACACTCAAAAACCCAAATTCTAAGGCCCAATGCGAACCTAAACTAAATTGGACCTCACCAACTCTTGAATTGTGTTCTAAATCTTCATTACACATGCCATAGCTTTCCTATGACACCTAGGTTGCTATTGTGGCAGAATTAAAAACAACCACTCTTTAATCATTGCTTCAAGCATAACTTCTCCAATAACCCACCATGTTGATTCAAACTCTCTTGAATCTTCCCTTGGCTCTTATTTGTTTGTCCAAAATTAAAATGGTGTTGGTTATTGCTTAGGTAACAAGATATTAGCCATTGTACCAATTTTTTCTCTTTCTCTATCTATTATAGATACCCCAAAAAATCTAAAGAAAGGGCTTATAGCAACTTCCTATGCTCCTTCATAGGACATACCAAAAAAACTTGCTTTTGTAGTCATGACAGATCGCACAGGTAGGTCGAGAGAGAGTGGCATAGGGGTCAGAAGATACAACATTTATGCCTTGGGAGCATCACACAGAGTGAACGATCAAGATAAGGTATTTATTTATAACATTAAAATTTGATGTTTTCTCTTACTTACAATACTCACCACAATCATATGCCATTAATTTACTTTTAGGATGGACTACTAGTGGCATTCATGCATCTACGCATAGCACTAGAGTGCCCTATTTAGTGCCCTTGATTTATATATACTTTACATCATCTCAGACTTAACTACATAAGACACCTACAGTTCATTCGGCTAGACCATCATCATCTTATTGCTTTGGTTAAGATATGATACACTACTACAAACATGTTCCACTTTACTATTGGCGAGATGACCATAATTTTATAGGATGTTCAGCTATTATTGGGGATTCAAGTGGATGTTCCAATGATGATAGGGCATATTATTGTTGGGTTAGGACAACATTAGGAGAGAAAGCTGGATTACAGTGACGAATTACTTGGTGTGCATCCTAAGCCATATACCATCTACACTGACCCAACCGATGAGATAATTTAGTTAATATTTTGGATGGGTTGTTCAAAATTAGAGTCTGTGCTTCCACTAAGATGGTTGTGGTGGATATGTTATAGAGATTCATAAAATGATATGAAGCTTTCCATGTTCACGTGGCACATTATGACATACATTATATACATGATTGGGTGTTTTCTACTGCCTGATAAGTCACACTCACATGTCACATTGCAATACCTAACACTAATAGTAAGTTTAATATTGTGTTATCTTTACATGGAGCTCTACTTATTGATAAGTCCAAGTAAACGATATATTATAGGATGCTTGCCACACTTACATGTATGGTTATAGCTATAATGCATGTACAATGCTCTATGATTTAAGTTCCTTTCCCATGTGATATTGTTGACAAACCACTTGGGTGCAGGTGACTTCCTCTTCCCAATATTGACTTCCTTTTCCTCACCTGGCTATAAATTTATATAACAAAAATTTACACCTGTAAGTGGGTGGAGGATAGGATTTGTGAGGTACCTTCTAGCAACACGTTGATGTATAAAGATGAGCTAGATGTTCTACAACATAGCCAATTGACCATAAATCCTTACACAACAGATATAATGGCAAGCCTGCATCATATTTGTCATGTACGATCTGATATATGGATAACACGAGTTCCACTGCTTAGTTGGAAGCAGATCGAGTTGCACTTTGCTAATAGGGTTATGATAAAATTTTGTGGCATGCAGTCTTCTAATATTCAACCTATTGATCATACTTTTAGGAGGATAGATGGACGTGGCTAGATAGATGTTGATTGGTTTCTTCAATATCATACTTACATAAAGATATGGTATAATCAACAGGCTTATGTCACTCAATTACAGATACCAGTTTTCAGTGGAAATCAGGAGCTAACAAGATATTTAATATGGTATAGGTTATGGGTGTCAATTTACTTATTGAGGCCATCAATAGAGGCTCCAGAGATTTTATATCAAAGGTCACCCGAGGAAAGACTATAATTACATTAACTTGTTATAGTAATTCTTCAATTATAGAATTTATGATTCCCTCAAAGATCTTGTAATCTTTGTCACCAGCAAACTACTACGTTTATAGTAAAGATATGCACCACTCATTCGTAGGAGGTCAAGAGCAGAATGCGGCCTCGATGCAAGAAGCAATAAATGATGGTTTAAGATAGTTAACAAGGCTTATAGATCAGTGTATATTGACTATAACACATTTGATACAATAGATCATCATTCACCACCTATTAAGAAGATACACAGACGTCGGACCCAGATGGAGGGGTCAAGGAAATCTATTTCAGATGCACCCACAAGAAATGCAGGCACTGAAGTTCGTGTTGAGAACATCCACCCACTTAGGCATTCCATGTACGTCGACTCTAGAGCTCATCGCTTGCCATCAGCCACTAAAGTGGGTAGACCATCAACGGATTATGGAGTCGATCCATATAGTGTAAGACCATATTCAATTTATTTTACTTTAGTCTGTGCGCCCTTTTAAACTCGAGGCGCTACCCAGGATGACTGCCAGCAAGAATAGTTTGACCTGTACACCTCATCTAGTATGCAAATTCTTGATTGGATGGATTCGTTGGGTTTGTTAACATCTCTAACGCTACAAGATTTGCTTTTACAACAAGGATGTCTAGATGAAGGATTACTAGAGGATAATTATGATGGGGCAAATATACAACTGAGAGCTCAATGACAACCTACCAGATATACCCATGGCACAGACGCCCTTCCATGCTGAAGATGAGACTATTTTGTATTTATGTATATTATGTTCGTATGGTTTCTATGAACATCATATATCTCTATCTTATAATATATTTAATTTTTTATAATTATGTTTCTAGTGATAATTTACTAAATTTTTAGCTAATATAATATATATTAACATTTAATATATTGCTTGGATAGAGAAAAAAATTTAATGCCTAAAAGGTATGATAATTAAGAATAGCTAACCTTTATTAATATAACATAAACTATTAGCATCATATAAACTATGGTAATAGAACTGCATGTGATAAAGAAAGGACTATATAGTGTCATTTCTTCTCCACTAAGATATTAGCTATAATAAGCAAGATAATAAAAATACAATAGAAGCAAATATATATTGTGTTATACATTTATATTTCTTAAGAAAAACAAGTGGACTTGCTTAGAGCTGAGTTTGTGTTAGATAAAACTTGAGAAGAAACTAAAACTCATATTAAAGGTCTTCTCAATCCTTATCATTCAAAAACTATTTAGGCTTACCTTCGAGTAATAGCTCATTCATCATATCATTATAGAAATCTAATATGAACTCATTATAAGTGTTATTTACGATATAAAATCACATGCTCGATGTCAAGGTTGTTGCAGCCAATATCTGGCTCAACACTTTTCGGTGGATAGCCTATTTGTATGAAATGAGGACTTACAAGATGCCTAGTTTTTTACAGGAACCTCATTTAAACATATTTATAATAGATGATATTTAGAAAATATCACGCTTATAAAGTTTTACCCTTATTACCTAATCATGCACATGCCAAAGGGCATTATCCTCATCTTCTGTCCATTTATGTATGCAACACCTAAATATCTCATTTGCATTCATCTTTTGCTCCAATAATCTGTCACTGGCTCATTCTATACAAGCATGCATTTTTTTGCATACATCATCGAACCTTTCTTTATTAAAGATGCCTCGAATCTTCTTCATAGATGACCAATACATTTTGAAGGTCTAAACTCAAATCTTCATATAAATTAAGATCATTCTCAACCACTCACAAATCTTAATATAAATTAATGTAATTTTAAATAGTTTTAATTGGTGATTAATTTAAACTAATTCAAAATATTTTTTTGATTAATTTACTTAATAATGTATAAAATAATTATTAATTAACATAAAAATTTATTTTTAACTCAGTTATAATTTAATAAACTTATTAATTAATTGGTCATTATTTATCCTCAAGTAATTTTGTCAAGAATAATTAATTGGTGGATTGTCATATATATTAATTAATTTATGTAAAATCAGCAAATTAATTACTAATTTATTTACATATAAAATTTCAGTAATTAATATAATAATAATTTTGTTAATTAATGAATTATTAATTAATTATAAATTAGTTTGTACGTAATTTATAAATTACTTTTAAATTTAAATAATATCTTAATGCATAATATTAATCTGTTATATTAATCTAAAAATATTTAAAATATTTAAAACTAGAATAAACAATACAAAATAAAATAAATCCACTAAAAAATTAATGTATAAAATAAATTAATCACCTAACCTATTTATGCCCAATTGATTTGACTTGCCAATGTCAATTAACATTTATTCAACCTTCAATAAGCATTATTCGGGCATCGGCGAGGGGAGAGGAAAAAATGCCAAACTAATAAATGCAGACATAAAAATTCTCCAAACAATTTAAAAAATTCTTCAATTTTGTGAAGAATATGGAAAACTATTTAATTTTTTTAAACTTCACTATGGAGAATCCATTTGGTGTATAATTTTTTTTTTTAAATTTTCTCCCCTTATGTTCCAACTATTAATTTTAATTATCCATATGCTCCTTTTTATTTTTTATTTTTATTTTTATTTGCACAGGTAAAGCTTAACAGGCGATATGAACGTTATAGAGGTCTTGCTTAATCCTCCTTTGCCATCAGCATATGGATAAATGTCAGACCTCTTGCACTTCAGCGACTCCAGAAGTCATCCTTATTCCCTGAGGCTATTAGTCTTATTTGACACCTATCCCTTGCCTTGAGCTACCAGAGATTCTCCCCAAAAGAAACCTTCAAGCTACCGTCGGCCTACGGTAAGTCTCCGCTGCAACAAGAAATTTTAGATCATCGGAATTCTTGGTCTTTATGGTGACAGTGGGCTTGTCCAAATGGCAGCCACAAGGAATAAGGATGATTTCAAAATTTTACTTCTTCCCTGCAAGAATCCTATTTTTTATCTATCCTACTTTTAATTGATAGAGGAGCTTTGTAATTGTAAAAGTGAGAAGTGATATATGAAGCCATTTTTTCCCTTAATATTTTTTCATTCTACCATTGTAGCCTTTGCCAATGAAGAAAGTATACGCCTTTTTTCTATCACAAAGATAAATAAAAAGCTATTCCAGGGTTTTCCACTTGACTTGCACACAGTTCTTGTTAAAGATATCATTTGCTTATAATGCTTATTCTTCATGGGAAATTCAAAGAGGTAGGGCTAAGTGGCTTGAGAATGGGGAGGAAGACCTTAAGTTTCTTTCTAGGAAAATAAATGTTAGGAAAAATCACAATTGCATTATAGAATGATTTCTATGATCATTTATTTATCTTACTTTTATTTTTGAGCCGCTATTCATTACTATAAGGGTCTTTTTAATTTTCAAGAATGATATTGATGTCAGTTCTCTAGTCTGTGGGAAGGTTCCAAAACACCTCATTTTTTCTTTAACTGCCCTAGTTACAGAATGAGGAAACTAAAACTATGATTTTCTCTTTCTCTAGATCGATTTCTTGTGGTTTGGATGGTTACACCTTTAATTTTATGCTTCTTATTAGAAGGTGGTTGGGAGTCATATTTGCAAAACGGTTAGATAATTCTTCCTGAAAAGTTACTTGCTTAAAAAGCAAAGACAGTGGGATTTTTATTATACAAAACAATAAAAATGCAAATAATTTTTTAAATTATAGGTCCATTTCCCCATCCAACACCTCTAAATTTATTTCAAAAGTAGGAAAGCTTAAACTCCCTCATGCCTTATATACTTCATCCTAGTCAAGCATGTTTCATTGGTAGACAAATCACACAATGTTAAATTGGCTAAGAAAATTCTTGATGACTTAAAAAAACCCAAGAAAATGGCTTCTTTTATGCCAAACCTGACATCTTTAAAGTTTTTGATATTATTCAATATGTATCAATTGGAATTCAGAAGGCTTGTTTTGGATTAAGTCAAAGTTTTCCTCCATACATTGTATTGGAATGAAAGATCTTTCTAATCTCTTTGACATGGAAATTAATTCTCACAACATCTCTAATACTCATATTGGCTTTCATATTGCCTACCTCATGTATTTTGATGACCTTCTTATCTTTGGAAAGGCTAGTAACTAAAACTTACAAGCTTTAAATGACATACTTAATCACTTTAAACATCTTTCTGGGCTGGAAAAAACACTTCTAAGAGTTCCATTATTTACTTGAATAATACTGGCAATCAAATACATCTCAACCAAGTGTTAAATATCCCAAGTGCTAACAAAAAAATTATCTACTTTTGTATACCCATGTCCATTAAAAGACTCCTCATTCAATATTTTTCTCCCCTTATGGAAAAATCCTTCACTCTTCTTGATGGATGGAAACCAAAGTCCCTCTCTTTTGCTAGGGATTATAGTATCTTAAATTCATTATATACAATAGTGGATCAGAGGTGCTATATTACCTAAAGTTTGTCATAAATTATTAAACAAAGTTGGCTTTAGATTCATGTACTATGGTGACATTTCACTATCAAATGTAGCTAGTTTCTTGGTCCAATATTGTAAACCCAAAGAAGGTGGAGGCCTTAGCCTTCCTGCTTTTGCTGCCCTTATTTTTGCTGATAAGTGCTCTCTGCTTTAGAGATGTTGGGATGGTCAAAGTCTCCTTTCTTATTGGTGGAATGAAAAGCACTCTATGGTTAAAGTCTCTAAATTTTGGGAAGTTTTAAAATTATTGCAGGATCCGTTAAACCTTAATTAAGTTTCTTGTTAAACATGAAGGAAAGTGATGCAGGACTATGTATGAATGCAATTGATTTGTTAGGAATTTGCACAACTCTTGATTAGAATAAAAATAAAGAGACTATTAGTAGTTCAAATAACAAAATAAAATGAATAAGGGGATTCGCTCGCTTAGGATAAATAACATAACCAGATATTCGAAACTTTCAAAATGAAATAGAAAACAACATTGTGCCAAAATAGTAGTTTCAGATAAAATCCTAGTGTAATAGTGAAATTAGTAAGCACATGAATACACTCAAAACCTTACGATTACTAAGCTTAGCAGGAGCAGGGGGAATCGTCCTTGTGACTACAATCAAATGCAAGAGAAAGTTAGACTCAAGAAATATGTGAAAGGGAAAAAGAGAACTCTTGTTAAGGAATGGTGGAGATCTTCCACTCAACACCTTCAAGTTTCCCTTTGATTGATTCCACCAAAGTTTCCAGAATACGCTATATGTAGTCTTTGACGGTGTAATCGACCCTTGTATTAGCATCAAAGAAGGTTGACTAAAGAATGTCGATGAAACCATCCTCAAAATAGGCTAGGCCATATTCAGTCTCTGGATCTACCATTCATAGATTATAGGTGACAAATCTCCTCCTGATATGATGGTGCACTTGCATAATTTGAAGAAAAAGTAGTTTCTCTTGCAAGGTGGAGGAGGGAATAGTCAAGGAACAAAATCTGAAATAAATTTTAGATTTGTGTAAAAAGTGGAGAGGGATTTAGGAGAGAAATTATCAATTCTTAAAATCCGGTGGAGAGTTAATGAGAGAGGGGGGGAAATTGGAGAGAGATAGAGGGGCGGGTAAGGGGACGGGGCCGACGAATATGAGGAGGATGGGGAGTGATTTGTGGGAAGTAATTTGAGTGTCTAAGTTTAGATTTAGGAATTAGGAAAAGTTTGATTAGATCCAATTTAATTTGAAAATCAAATTGAATTCTTTTAGGAAAGTTTCCTAAAATAGATTCATGGAAATAAGAAAGGATTTGAATCTTGAATTTAATTAATTTGGACTCCAAATTGATTCCAAATAAATATTAACTAAATTAGAAAATCCAAAGTGAGGCTAGTGGAGTAGGTCTAACAGTTTAGCCCAATATGGCCGGCGGTTAGGGGTGAGAGAAGGAGGGAATTAAGGAGGCCTTAATACTTCTTTAATTTTGGGGATTGGATTTACAGTGAATTAATTCATCCTATTTAATTTAAAATCCATTGGAGGAAAAATTTAAAAGCTTTTCTAAAATAGATTTTATAATTTAGGAAAGAATTTGAATATCAAATTTGAATTCAAAGGCCAACTTAATTATGGCAATCCAAATTTAGGAATTATCCAAGGTAGGCAATGGGGGTGGGAGAGGGTGAGGCCAACAGCTTGAATGGTGCGGGTTGGGGCTGGCGGCATGGTGGAGATGGAGACAATGTGTTGGTGGGTGGAATGAAATGAATAAGGAGAAGTAAGGTTGTGAAGACAGGTACTGGAGAGGTTAAGGGAAATTAAAGATATGAAACCATGAACTAGGCCATCACCAATGTTGGTGGGTGATGCGTCAATCTCCCTCTCCAAGGGATCTCTCTCTTCGTTCTCTCAAGCTATCTCAAGAACTCCAAGAAAGAAGGGAAAATTCTCAAATAATCATTCATTATCAAAAAATAATAATCAAGGGGCTATAAATAGCCTAGTACAACATACTCAAAATAAAAGATGAACTTGCCCTCAGGGCATACAAAGAACATTCCTTTATAAGAAGGGTACAATGGGAAATAAAAATAAAACAAATAATGACACATAACATGAATAAAAAATATAATGACTCGATCGTGTTCGTAGATCGGCAACCATCCCTCTGATAAACCTTCCACGATCTGATGTCTCCATTATTCTCCCGGGGTGGGGGAAAACTCGACTCCATCGAGTAAGTGTCTCTGGTGCTCTCGTAGATCTCTAGTGCATCTTGGTCAATCTACTCTAACTCTTCGCAGTCTAGCCAAGTATCCTCTGACTCAGGCTTTCCTTTCCACCTGACCAAGTACCTCCTTCGTCAACCTTCTCTTGTGGAGATGATCTCATCACTTAGGATTATGTCCACCTACTCTGCCATGGGAGATTTAGGAACATCTGGTAGTGGAGGTAGATTTGGGATTTCATAAGGTGGGTTCTCACAAGGCTATTTTATAAGTGGATTTGGCAGGTTAAAAGTAGATCCTTCATATGAAACTAAGTCTTTTATGTTAAAAGTGGGATTTTATATTTAAATTTGTATGCATATCTACTACATAGGCATTATCATTAATTTTCTTAAGTATTTTCAAGGATCCAACACTCTTGGCATGCAACTTCTTAATTGTTCCCTACGGGAACCATTTTGGACGAATCTGCACCATCACGGAGTCACCAACCTCAAAAGTTTTAAAATGTCATTTCAAGTCTTCATGTAGTTTATGTTCGTTATTACTCTTTTCAATTTATTGTGTAATTTCCTTGTGAAGTTCTTACAAATGAGATGCAAATGATGATGCAGACTCATAAATCCTAAACCTAGAACACATGAGTATCAGATCTAACGGCTATCAAGGTTTGAACCTGTATACAATTTTAGAAGAACTTAGGCCCGTAGTCCAAGTAATGGAAATATTATAAGCAAACTCAGAAGTAGAAAAAATGAATCCCAATCTCTAACATGCTCACCAACCAAAGACCGCAATAGATTACCCAAACTACTATTAACTTCCTTGGTCTAACCATCAGTCTGTGGGTGAAAGGCAATGGAAAATTGCAGTTTGGTGCCAATTTTCATCCACAAGTTTTTCCAAAAATAGCTGGTGAACTTCAGATCCCTATCCGATACAATGGAATTGGGTAAACCATGTAAACAATCGACCTCATTAAAGTATAACTTCATAATGTCAGAGGAATCAGATATTTTGGAACATGGAATAAAGTGTGCCATTTTAGAAAATTGATCAACTACAACACAAATGGCATCGTGCGTACGGACTATCTTGGGTAGACCAAAGATAAAGTCTATACTAACATCCTGCCAAGGACAACTAGGGATAGGTAGAGGAGTGTAAAGACCCATATTTTACTTATGCTGCTTCGCCAGATGGAAATTGTGACATCGGCTGACCAGCTGACCAACATCTCTCTTCAGGCTAGGTCAAAAGAAGCAATATTCTATAGATTCGATAGTTTTGTCCCGTCCGAAGTGCCCAGCGAGGCCTCTAGAATGAAGTTCCCAGACCAGAAATTCCCTAATGAAGTTGCTTGGAATACAAAGCCTTTGGGCTTTGAAGAGTTATCATCCTCCAATAGGAAATCATCCACAAGGCGCATGCTGCCTATAAACAAGAGAGTGTTGATCTCCCTGAAGTCAGGGCATTCTAAATAATCCCTCTTTATTTGGTCAAATCCCATGACTTCTGCTCTCATCTCAGTATTAGTTATCATACGACGACTAAGAGCATTGGCAGCATTATTTTCAACTCCCGCCTTATGCCTAAGGGTGTAAGTATGCTACTAAAGGAATTCAACCCAATGACCATGGTGTGCATTTAACTTCTTATGAAAGTTTATATAACATAGATCCTTGTGATCTGAGAAGATGACGAACCCTTGTGGGAGTAAGTAGTGTTGCCAATAATGAAGAGATTGGATCATAGTGTAAAATTCTTTGTCATATGTGGAATAACGCTGCAGAATATCATTAAGATTTTCACTGAAGTAAGCTACTAGTGACCTTCATGGGAGAGGACTGCTCCAATTCCAACCCCTGAAGCATCGTAGGTCACTTCAAAGACTTTGGAGAAATTAGGAAGTCTCATCACTTGGGCTTCCACCATCTTTTGTTTGATCTCTTAAAAAGCTCTAGTGGCAACCGGGGTCCACTGGAAATCACCTTTGTTCAAGTAGTCAGTGATAGGAGATATGATAGTGCTAACATTTCTAATGACCTCCTATATAAAATGGCTAATCCATGGAAACTATGGACTCCCAAATGTTCTAAGGGACAAGCCAATCCACAATGTCCCTCTCATTCTCAAGATATGCGGAAACCCCTTGAGCTGACACGATGAATCCTAGAAAGATGATGTAATCCACAAGGAAGATACATTTCTTTGAATTGGCATATAGCTACTTTTTCCTTAAGACCTCACAAACTAGCCTAAAGTGGTCTAAGTGCTGGTTAATCGACTGACTGTATATAGGAATATCAACAAAGTAGACCACAACAAACTTTCCCATAAATGGATGAAGCACTTGATTTATGATCCTCATGAAGGTACTAGGGACATTACATAGCTCAAAATGCATGACTAACCACTTGTAGAGACCATCCTTGGTCTTGAAGGTAGTTTTCTACTCTTCTCTAGGTTGGATTCAATTCTGGTGGTATCCACTCTTGAGATTAATTTATGAGAATAGTGTGGCACCTATCATCATATCGAGCATATCATCATGCCTCAGAATAGGGAATAGATATTTAATGATGATCTTGTTAATAGTACGAATATCAACACACATTCTCCACAATCCATCCCTCTTCAGGGTGAGAAGGGGCGGCACTGCACAGGGACTTAAACTCTTCTTAATGAAACCTCACTATAGTAACTCATCAACCTTCTTCTTAAGCTTGGCATGTTCTATGGGGTTCAGGCGATAGTGTGGCAGGTTCGGGTGGGAGGCTCCAGGGACGAAGTCTATGGCATGCTGAATGTATCTAAGTGGTGGTAACTGATCTGTAAGATCATCGAGAAATACATTAGTATACTGCCCAAAAATTGCCTGCACTTCCTGAGGAATAGGTTCATCATATTTGGAGGGAATCTCATGACCCACTAATATATAGAGAGGGGCGCCTTGAGCAACCTTAGTTGTTAGAACCTTGGTGGTGACAAGGTAGAGTCCTTTCTTAGATTTCATTTGGTTAGATTTTGTGTCATCCATAACCCGGGGCTGCGATGGAAATAGCTTAATCTTTTTGCCTTCATGTTCGAACACGTAGGTGTTTGAACGCCCAAAAATATAGACATCAATATCATAGATTCAGGGGAAACCTAATAAGATTTGTCCAACATTCATAGTCAGTACTTCGCACCAAACATTTTCCTTATAAGTGGCAAAGGAGATGGGCACGTAGCTTTGTTCTTTCACCTCCAAGGCAGTGGAGTTGACCCATGCTATCTTATACTGGTTGGGGTGAGGAACGACAGAAAGACCTAACTTGGATACCAAGCTGGAAGATATAGCATTTACACAGCTACCACTATCCACGATGACCTTATAGTTCTTATCTTTGATCTTGGTGTAAGTGTGGAAAATTGAGGTCTTATGCAAGTCATCCATGGGTGTCGGGTGGGATAGCTTACATCTCACCTCATAAATGCGAGAGGTATCAAATTTTTGAACACATAGGAGGATTGTAGTGTTGTCATCCTCCTCGAAGTAGCACCATCATCCTTAACCTGGTGGATTTGATCAACCTCAGGCTCAAGATCGTCCTCAAGAATCTCTTCAATGATCGAGACTTTATAGGGACTGGAGCACTAAGAAGCGATATGCCCATTCCCCTGGCATCGAAAGCCCTTTATCTCAGGATTGGACTGAGTGGTATACAAAGTAATATGTTTTTTTCTAAAATCAAATCAAGATCTAGGAGGACTCGTAGGTGGTTGGGTCATGGTTCCATGAGTGGGTCAGGTACGAGGAGTGTACGTGGTAGAACTACCAGAAGATATGTAGGAGGGTCTAGAGTTATGTGAATGATTCGGGTGTTGTGAACTGGTCTCCTCTAAATTAAGTACTAGATTGTAGGCATTCTCTAGTGTAATGATATTCCGGGCAAATAGCTCATCATAAAGATCCTCTTGCAACCCGGTATAAAATATAGATAAGATCTACATAGGGGTGGTAGAGATCTCCCCTTTGTAGTGATTCAAGATGTCATCAAAAGAGGCGATGTACTCCTTTACTAGTTTGTTGCCTTGAGTCAGCCTATTCCACCTATCCAATAGTTGAGGGAAGTATGATGGAGGCATGTACTTATGCATGAGTTCCTGCTTCATGGGTGGCCAATCGACAATGTGGTAATCATTCCTAGCTTCTCTAAAACTCTCTAAATTGTTATACCACTTAAAGTAACTATCCATATCTTTGACCTTGTCCAGGAAGAGCTGGGGATCGAGTGTGCCATCAAAGGTAAAAGAACTAAATTTTATATTTTTCATGAGTGGTGCATCAGGATCATGAACTGGTTCATGTCCGTGGTAAGGTGCTCGATGATTGGCATGGTGCAGCCTCTCATCCAAATCTAGATCATGATGTGGGTCATGTCTATGGTAAGGATCTCGATGATTGACACGATGTTGCCACTATCTAGATAGGTCTTATCCCCATTCATATAAGGTGGTCTAGATGGGGTGTAGGGAGTAGGGTGCTCTCTAACTCACTCAAGTGTGTCAAACCTCTCAATAGTGTTCCTACGAAGTTTAGCTAGGTCGGCTTTGTTCTTCTTGAGTTGCTGGCTAATGTTGTTCATTTGAACTACTAATAAGTCTAAGGTCCTTCCTTGTTGTTCTGGGTCCATTGGGATCTACTACGGGAAACCTAACAAGACTAGGATGCAATGGGAAGTAAATTATACGATTAAAACACAGCTTTGTGATGCAAAATGAAAAGAAAATAACTAGGGCAGCAACCTAATAATTTAAAATGTCACAAATATAAAGACTAAAATCTAGAAAAGAAAACTACCAGGAATCCTTACACATGCAAGATCATACCATGCTTTGATACCAGATGATGCAGGACTACACATGAATGCAATCGATTCATTGGGAATTTGCACAAGTCTTGATTAGAATAAAAATGAAGAGACTATTAGCAGCTCAAACAATGAAATAAAATAATCAAGGGGTCACGCCTGTTTACGCTAAATCACATAACTAGAGATTCAAAAGTTTAAAAATGAAATATAAAACAACAATGTGCCAAAATAGTAGTTTCAAATAAAATCTCTAGTCTAATAGTGAAATTAGTAAGCACATGAATACACACAAAACCCTACGTTTACTAAGCTTAGCAGGAGTAAGGGGAATCGTCCTTCGTGACTACAATCAAACGCAAGGGAAAGTTAGACTCAAGGAATATGTGAAAGGGGAAAAGAGAACCTCTTTTCAAGGAACGGTGGAGATCCTCCACTCAACGCCTTCAATCTGCTCTTCGATTGCTTCCACCAAAAATTCCAAAAATGCTATATGTAGTCTTCAACGGTGTGATCGACCCTTGTATTAACGTCAAAGAAGGTTAACTGAAGAATGTTGATGAGACCATCCTTGTCATACGTTAGGCCGTATTCAGTCTTCGGATCCGCCATTCAAAGATGCTAGGTGGCAAATCTCCTCCCGACTTGATGGTGCACTTAGATAATTTGAAGAGAAAGAAGTTTCTCTTGCAAGGTGCAGGAGGGAAGAGTCAAGGACTAAAATTTGAAATAATTTTCCGATTTTTGTAAGGAGTGGAGAGGTATTTAGGAGAGAAAGTATCAATTCCTAAAATCCGGTGGAGAGTTAATGAGACAGGGGGGAAATTGGAGAGAGATAGAGGGTCGGGTAAGGGGGCGGCTATGAGGAGGATTGTGAGAGATTTATGGGAAATAAATTATGCGTCTAGGTTTAGATTTAGAAATTAGGAAAGGTTTGATTATATCCAATTTAATTTTAAAATCTCTATTAAGAAACTTTCCTAAAATAGATTCATGCAAATAGGAAAGGATTTGAAACTTGAACTTGTTTAATTTGGACTCCAAATTGATTCCAAATAAATCTAAACTAAATTAGAAAATCCAAAGGGAGGAAAGTGGAGTGGGGACAGTTGTTTAACCCAATATGGCCAGTGGCTAGGGGTGAGAGAGGGAGGGAATCAAGGAGGCTTTAATTCTTCCTTAATTTTGGGGATTGGATTTAGAGTGAATTAAGTTATCCTAATTAATTCAAAACCCAATGGAGGGAAAATTTGAAAGCTTTCCTAAAATAGATTTTATAATTTAGGAAAAATTTTAAATTTCAATTTTGGTGAAATTTGAATTCAAAGGCCATGTAAATTATGGCAATCCAAATTTAGGAATTATCCAAAGTAGGCATTGGGGGTTGGGGAGGGTGTGGCCGACAGCTTGAATGTGGCGGAGGGTAGGGGACAGCGGCAAGGTGGAGATGGAGATGATGTGTTGGTGGGTGGAAGGAAATGATTAAGGAAAATTAAGGTTGTGAAGATAGGTGGGCGAGAGGTTAAGGGAAATCAAAGATATTAAACCACAAACCCAGACGTCTCCAAGGTTGGTGGGTGATGCACCAATCTCCCTCTCCAAGGAATCTCTCCCTCTGATCTCTCAAGCTCTCTTAAGAACACCAAGAAAGAAGGAAAAATTCTCAAATAATCATTCATTACACAAAAACAATAAGCAAGGGGCTATAAATAGCCAAGTACAAGAGACTCAAAATAATAGTCGAACTTGCCCTCGGGGCTTACAAACAATATCCCTTTACTAGAAGGGTACAATGGGAAATAAAAATAAAACAAATATAATGACACTTAATATGAATCAAAAATACACTGGCTCGATCGTGGCCGTAGATCGACGACCATGCCTCTGATAAACTTTCCACGATATGATGTCCCAATAAAAAAGTTTTCTTTTATTTGGGACTTGTTGTGTGAAGGCAAAAGTTTATTTGAAATCTTATCTAAGTCCATCCTATTTTTTGTTTCAATAGCCTTACTCCCTTCTCTTTCATTATTAATGGTTCGGGGTGCAATCCTGGGATCCTCTCTATTAGAATTTTTTGTACTATACCTATGGTGCAGTTTAGAAATAACATGAAAGCTTATACATATTGTGGTGTGGGTTTCTGAATCCCAACTTGAATTGTTTCATGCAAGCTTACTATGCTAATAATGCTATGGTCTCTTGATGGAAATTTATATGGAACAAAAGATGTTTGGGATTTGTCCTTTCCGCCATAGTCGGAGCCCATGGATTCCCATTTTGGCAACCAAGGCTCTTGGTTTTGACACTCAAAATGATTGAACATTAGATAGTTTTGGCCGGCTTAAGTCTATTGTTGGTGTTCTTCTCTTATTCTTTATGTAACTTTTCATCTTTTTGGGGTTATGCATTGCACTTATTTGCTGTAGCTCCAGTGCTTACTTTCATTATATATTGAGTTTTATTTTTTTTTTCTCTTGTAAATATTCTTCAGAGTGAATGAATAGTCTTTTCCCACAATTTACCCCTAAAAAATATTAGCTTATTTTCTTCGTACCTTCTTCATATACCAACACATGAAACTAAAAGGGGGAGAGGCTGGCTTTTCATTTTTTTTTAAATTTGGTTTAACAAGAATGTTCAGGATGCTGAAAATAGCTTTGCTTGGGAGCTTTCAACATATGATTTTTATCCGAAATTACATTGGTAATGAATGATGAACATATTTCAAAATATGCAGCATCCTGCCACCTTCACAAATGTATACTTCTGTATTTTAACTAAACATAGTTCCTTTAATATCCTTTTAATATGACAAAATGTTATAGAAAATACTTTTACATTTGACATATGATCAAAATTTATTCACTTTAGGAATTTTCATGTACTAATTTTGTTTAATTGAAATTTATACGTACTAAAATACATCTAGATTAAATGAATTTCAATTTTAAATTTTCTTGTAATTTGATAAATTTTCATTACCAATAAAGATTCATAAATTGATACAACAACAACAACAACAACAACAATAAGCCTTTGTCCCACTAAGTGGGGTCGGGTACATGAATCCTTTTTCTCCACTATGTCCAGTTAAAATTCAAACTCTTATTTAAATCTAATAAAGAAAGATCATTTTTAATATTTTCTAACCAAGTCTTTTTAGGGCCGCCTTTTCCTTTCTTAACAAAATTCAAATCTAATACCTCAACTTTCCTAACCGGGTCAATGGAAGTCCTCTGTTTAATGTGACTAAACCATCTAAGGTGACTCTCTCTAATCTTTTCTTCCACTGGAGCTAATGAAAGTGCTTTGATGGCACTTGAAAGTTTAATAGGGATGTTAAGTCTTTATGAACTAGTCCTAAGGCTAACCAAAAGGGGTAAAACGGTATTTTAAAAAATCCTTCACAATCAAAACACAAACCAAGATTCACAACACAAATCAAAGTGCAGAAATAATAAACGAAAGAACACACCATATTTATAGTGGTTCGGTCAAACCCTTACCTACGTCCACTCCTCGGAGGCACCCTCTAAGTATTGCACTAAATTCAGTGTCTCTCCTTTAGCTCCCACAGCTAGGCAGAGAAGCCCTTACAAAATCACTTCCACCTTCCCCGGTGTGGCAGAGTAGTCGGGTCCTTTGACACCAAAGAGATTTTCTTCTTCCGAGAACTTCCCTTAAGACAAGACTTAAATTCGATGGTATGACGGTGCAAGCACGCCAGAGCAACCATGTGGAATCCCTCTCCACACTCCCTTGAAACCCCCTCCAAGGATCTTCTCCCTCTCTCAAACTCCACCCTTTCCTCTCTCCCTTTCAAGCTCTCTCTTCAAGTTCCCTCCAGAAGAATGAAGCTACAATGGCTGCCAAAGACACTTACAAAGTGCCTTGTCAAAGATTAAATAGAAGAGCTCAAAACAAACTCATTAATTGCAACTTGCCAACTTTGTCATCCCGGACGATATGTATTAGGGCAATCATCCTGGCCGATCAGTGTAAATCATGGAATATCAACCTGAACATTGCCCTGAATAAGAGTTATCCGATGTCCAATCGTTTAGTGGATTGTCCCAGCCGATCTTGCGATCCTCCAGGATGATGTGATTGTGTAATTAAATATTAATTGCTTTCCTTAAATGCCAGATTTATTTGGGAAATAATGTGCTGGATCGGCCAGGATGATGCCCAGGATGATGTCTTAAAATAAGTAATACCTGACTAGATCAGGGGGCTGAATCTTTCTGATTTGAGCCAATCGCCCTAGCCGATACAAAATTGTCCAAGATGATGTGCTTAATGACGACTTCCTTAATAAGGATTCCATAATTAGGGTTTCTATTTTTGAACTGATCGTCCCAGATGATGTTACCAAAAATAGTTAACTCTAAAAACCAGTTAGAAGTTCTTCCAAAGTGTTTGTATACAATGTTACTTAGCATCAGGAGCCACACAAATTACAATAGACTCAAGAAAGGGAAAAGGTACAAACTGACTTAGACTTAGGCTACCCAATCTTAAGCTAGTGTCAATTATAGTCTGATCTCTTGTGGACCTGAAATGTCAGTAGGCAAGGTAGTCGTAGAGAAACAAGAGTGTTTGCTATCATCAAAATCATAATCCATGAATTCATATTTGAAACAACTACTCTAACCTTTACACGTATATGCTCATTATGTATCCTATCTCTAAGGGTCAAGCCACTCATCCACCTAAGCATCCTCATCTCTACAATACTTAACTTAGTCCAACATTTGGCACCATAAAGCATTGCAGGTCTCACCACCATATTACATAATTTTCTCATAAGTTTGAGGGGGACTTTTCTATCACACAATAAGCCTGATGCATTCCTTCACTTCAACCACCCAACTTGAATTCTGCTGATAATATCCCCACCAATTTCACCATCACTCTGAACTATAGATCCAAGATATCTAAAATATGTACTCTTATTAATGACTTTATCACCCAAAGTCACAATCCCCTCAATACGTCTATTGCTACTAAAATTACACTCTATATATTCAGTTTTAGATCTACTCAAGCAAAAAGCTTTAGACTCTAAAGTTGACCTCCATAATTCAAGTTTACCTTCAACTCCCTCTCTAGTCTTATCAACAAGAAGATTATCATCAGTAAAAAGTATACACCATGGTACCTCCTCTTATAATTGTCTAGTTAGATCATCCACGACTAAAGAAAAAAGATATGGACTTAAGGCTGATCATTAATGTAATCCAACCGAAATAGGAAAATACTTGGTCAAACCTCCTTATGCTTGAACACATGTAATAGCTCCTACTTGCATATCTTTAATGATTTGAATATAAGCATTATTAACTCCTTTCTTTTCAGGTACTCTACAAAGCACTTCTCCTGGACTTTATCATATGCTTTCTCTAAATCAATAAATATCATATGCAGATCCTCCTTATTTTTTCTATATTTCTCCATCAAACCTCTCAATAAATGTTTGGCTTCTATAGTAGACCTACTCGACATGAATACAAATTTATTTTGAGAAACATTAGTATCACGTCGCAACCTACACTCCTTAACTCGCTCCCATTGTTTTAAAGTATGACACATTAACTTAATTCTTCTATAAATCACACACTCTTGTGCATCACCTTTATCTATTTATCTGGCATCTTTTAAGTCTTCAAAATAGTATTAAAAATGTTTAGTAAGCCAAGAAATTCCTTCATCTCCTAAGCATTTGAAAATCACTATTGGAATATTATTAGGTCCAACTATTTTTTCACACTTCATTTTCACTAAAGCCTCTCTAACTTCAGTTTTACTTTTACGCTGATAAAAACAAAAATCTTTATTTTCATTTAGATTGATAAAGTCACTAAACTCAATCATATTTTCACAATCTTCATTAAAAATTTTAGCAAAATACCTCATCCACCTTTGTTCAATATAATCTTCTAAGAAAAGTACTTTTTGATCTTCATTCTTAATATACTTCACTTGAACTAAATTCTTACTACTTCTATCTCTTTGTTTCGCTAACTTATAAATTTATATTTCTCCTCCTCAGTATCTAATCTATTATATAAATCATTAAAAGTTAAGCTCTTTACATCGCAAATAGCTTTTTTAGATTCCTTACGAGCCTCTATATAACTTTCCCAATTAACAAAATTTTTACATCTAAATCAATTTTTATAACAAATCTTCTTATTTTTTATCTTTTCTTGTACATCTAGATTCCACCACCAACTATTTTTACTATTAGGAGTTTTTCCCTTCAGAACTCCAAGCACTTCTTTTGCAATATTCTTAATGTCACAAGCCACTTTTTCCCACATAATATTGGCATCCTCATGCTCAAACAGAATCTTAAGATATAAAATCTTACTCTCAAAAAAACTTTTATTAATATTCTTTAAATGTCGCCATCTAATTCTAGAAAATCATTTTACTTTATTTTATTATTTGCCCCTTTATCTTAAAGTCCAAAACTATTAATTGATGTTGGGTACATAAATTTTCACTCATAATAACTTTACATTTGTTGCAATCTAAACTATTTAATTTTCTTATAAGAAAATAATCAATTTGCATTTTACTTATATCCACTATTATAAGTGATAAGATATTCATCTCTCTTCTTAAAAAAGGTATTCAGTATTAAGAAATCATAAGCTAAAGAAAAATCTAATATAGTCTTTGTAATATAGTCTTGCTACTTCATTTGTCGTTCTAAACTCATGGCCACCATGGATGCTTTTAAAATCATCTACCTTTACACCAACATGTCCATTTAATCCCCTCCAATAAAAAATCTTTCTTCAAGATGTTTCTTTTGTATTAATTTTCTAAAGTCAATCCAAAATTTTAATTTTGTACTCATATCCAAACCTACTGAGAAGCATAAACACTTATAATATTAACAATCTTAGTATCAATAATAATATTTAAAGCTATAATTCTATCTCTAATTCTATTAATCTGTATAACATTATCCTTCAAACTCTTATTTATAATCACACCTACAGTATTTCTAGTATGACTCCTACCCGAATACCAAAGTTTATATCCTAAACTATTAATCTCCTTAGCTTTCTCTCCAACCCATTTAGTTTCCTGAATGCACATAATATTTATCTTCCTATGAATCATAATATCTATTAATTCCATTAATTTTATTTTAAGGGATCCTATATTCCAATTTCCTGTCCTAATTTTAGTTTCATGGACTCGCTTTTTTTCCCTCATCCATCCTTGATGTGGGAATCCTTACCTATTTAACACTACACCAAGGCACCAGTGTAGTGTCTCTTACACTCTTGTCAGTGTATTCTGGCTATACAACGCGTCGCTTCCAGGGTACCCCCTAGCATTAACATAATTTTTTAAAGGATTCATATCATGATTATGCGGAAGGTTTTACACTGGCTATCGACTATCTAGCACAACCCTCCACTTTTCTCATCCATGACTTGGGACCTTATAATGGCAGTGTTATAGATTCATAAATTGATCTTCACTTAAATTTGAAGTTTACATGAATCAAGGTTTAAATACTCCTAGGCATTCTACTTGAATGGATAATAATAAACATAGTTGCGAGCACATAAAGATTAGTTTAAATGATTAGTGTGTTGATTTTTATAAATTTAAGAATAATGCATGCTGAATGGATAGCATCAATTTTGTTATACATTGTTTGCTTGCATGATTTTTTTCATGCTTCAACTATTGCATTGATATGCATATGAAACTTTGACATTTAGCCACATTAAATACTAGTACATATTTCTTTGTGTTACATGTGAGGGACATTCAGTATATATCACATTGGTGGTATTGACACTTACTAACTTCAAGTGAGATTCCTCTCTCAACTATACTAGTATAAGTATATACATATCTAGCCAGTCATAGCCCCAACTATAGTGTGTTTCTTATGCTTCATAAATTTTCTTTTTGATCAATAAATGAAGTAAAATAGAGTACATAAGATTACTTATACTTTTATATTATTGCATAGTTTGATAGGCTAGAAGCCTTGGACCCCTAAAATATAGTTGACCTAACACTGCTTCTCCAAAAAACCATAGATCAAGGAGATCAACCCACTCCGAAGAATAGTTTTTATCTCTATATCCTAGCTCTGACACCAATGGAATCGGGTCTTATCATTCAGTCGAAGCATAAGTCTACCTGAAGCAAAAAATAAGCTGTTTGTTATTTGAAATGACCTTCCATGGCTGATTTCTCATCACACAGTTTTATAATTAAAGTCCTGAAGGTTCAGGCATGGTAAGAGGTCATTGTATACTAGATGGGGTCTATATTGCTTAAAATTCCATTTCTTGATATATTTTTTACTCATGGAATAAGAGCATGAGATGCTAGATGGCATGTGCATTTGCTAAAGTTTTAATGAAATCAAATGGAGTGTTGGTGGTTGTATGCTATCTTAATGTTACAGTTTAAAGATATCTTTATTTTGTTTATTCTCCTTTATTTCCTTTGATAAATTATGTATTGTATTGTATCGTAGTCCAAATTTTGTCGGCTGCTAGAAAAAGAGTATGGATTCAAGTAATTATAAATGATGATTAAATAAGCATTTCATATTTATTAAAATTCAAATTAATAAATTATTATTGCAAAAAATATCTTCCAAATGTTGCCCCCTTGTCATCTAATATCAAGATTCTTGTGCACTGGCTTTTAATTCTATGGTTCCAACAGTGGTGCAAGCTTCGTCATGGTCTCAATACAAAATCACACTGCAGTAATATTTTGTTTAATGATTAAATAAGGAAAGTTATGATTGCTAAAAATTTTTTGGGGACAATTGAGTTCTTGATAGTTCTAAAAAGAAACTTAAGGTGGTAGAGACACAGTGATGAACTGTTTCAGGTTATATAAGTTTATAATGATATATTCAAATGTACATAAACTTATAGTGGTGTCTTGTACAAAGCAATATATGTCCCCGTAAAAGATGTAGATCAAATGTGTTTGTTTTGATGATAATAAATTTTGTGGTGTCTTCTAATGACCTATTATATATTTAATTTGAAGTTGGTTATTTTCCAACATAGTAAATATGGAGAACGGTTCTGATAACATATAGATATTGATCACTTGAATGATTAGCTCACTTCTGATAAAATATAGAGATTGATAACATATAAAGGCTTGATGTTATTATTATTGTTGTTGTAGACATTAATACGAAATTTTCATAAAAGAAAAATAAAATTTATAACTCCATATTTTACTCAATTTTATCACATTAAATCAGACAAATTCCAATAGAAGAACATTGAACAATTGATAATATTTTTTATAGTAGATATAACTTAAGCACCAAAGTACAAATGACCAAAGATTATTGATCTTCTAATGTTGAAGTTCTTTTAAAACCAAACTTGAAGTAGATGGAGGCAACTAACTATATGATACCTTTGCGCCAGATCTAGAATACTGATTTATAGGGCTCCTTTTGTCACGTATGGTTGACTTAAATGTATACCTTTATGATAAACACCCACCTCAAGTTTATAAGGCACCATTGGATGAAACAACCTATGGCTACCAATAAGGATCATTCGGTTTAGTTGGGTTGCTATCTCTTCTAACTAAGTAGACTAGGAGCACGATAGCTCTAGATGATGGAACTAATGAGATCTTGATCAGATTCATCATCATTCCCTTATAACCCAATTTAAGTGTACGATGATAAATTTCAAAACCCTAACCATCATAAAAGTTTAGTTTCCAAAACTTTAAGTTTTTCTCTATATGCTAGGTACCTACTGCCTATATATTAACTAGCCTTAATTGAAAGTTCTCTCTTGATATCGAGGAAGGTAATTAAGTATAAAGACTTTGCACCTATGAGAAACTATACCTCATATCATAATATCCTCCCAAAATGAGAACAAAATCTCTAGGTACTGTTTTATATAAAATATAATACGCATTCTAAAAATTTATCGTGGAATATCAATCTTGTTAAAACTTTTTCTATTGACAAAATGGTGTACGGAGAGGTTGGGACATGAATTTTTAGAGTCAACAACAATATTTAAAACTAACACACAATATCAACATTGCTTTGACAATCTAAATACATGTAACATACAAATTAACAATCACATATAGTATTTTTATTCCCACTTATAATCATAATGCAACAAAAAGATCAATATTCCTTATATGATGGTCTATAGCTTTTCATTTTTGAGAACAAAAAAAAAAAACAAAAAAAAACAAAACAAAGAAATTAACATTCCCAAACCACAATCCAACCCTCAAATGATAATGATTACCTTTATATAGATCACTACAAGTATCTCGACAATCATGCAACTAGGCATTTAGTTACGAGAAAATAATTAGGGAAAAACATATCCAGATCCGTGAACATTGACAAGCTTTGAATTCAAGAATGACTTAATGCTAATTCACTAATATAAGAAGCAAGTTCATATTGAAAAACAATGAAAATGGCATAATTCTACTACATCGTCAAAATCATGAAAAAATACATTATTAGATGATAAGATCATTCACAACAAAATCATGTGAGAAAAATCATGATGATAAAAAGCATAGGATATTATCTTTAATCGTAAATCTAATAATCCTTTCTTGATAAATAACTACTAAAAAATCATGTGGTTTGATGTACTCCTTTATAATGTACATCTAAAATCTTAATAATCATAATCATGTTCAAGTTGATTCACTGCTCCCAAGTTGTAAGAAAAAAATGCAAGTGTAAATAAATTTACATTTAAATTAATAATATAAGAAATTGATAGACTTGCATAAATTATTTAACATGAACAAACTTTAGTTGATTTAATATATTTTATTTAGAAATTATGACAAATTTTATAATACTATAATTATACACATGTATGATTTTTATAAAAACTTTTGCTAGTTCAACGTTAATATTAAATAGAATAATAAAATATATCAACAATGTTATAGGGTGGCTATAGCATAGTTTATATAACATATGCAATTATAATATGATACAAGAGTACTAAATGCTATGAATTTGAAGTGGTTAAAAATGCTATGATTAATTTGATCTTACCAACAATTCTTGAAAGCACTGCAAGCTACATACTGTCATAGTTCCATTTTTTTAGCAGTAACATTTCACAGATATCATAACCTTAAATATATTCACTTGTGCTAGATACCGGAATACTCTTATTTTGTATATTTAATATATTAATACTCATGATCAATGCTTAATGTTATTGTGTCAAATATTGCACGTATTTTTCAATTGATTGAGAAGCAAGATTCCAAGTGTCTTTTTTTGTCATCTAATTTAGTGCAGAATGTTGGCCATTAAAAGAGAAGCATAATATTAAGTTAAGTGTTGTAGAGATGATGATGCTTATATGGATGAATAGCTTTACTTTTAGAGACAAGATATGAAATGAGCATATACGTGAAAAGGTTGGAGTAGCTCCAATTGAAAAAAAAAAAAAGATTAGAGAGACTCGCCTTAGATGGCTTGGTCACATAAAATGGTGGCCTTCTCATGACTTGATTAGGAGAGTAGATATACTGGATTTGGCTTATGTTAAGAAATGTAGAGGTAGACCTAAAAAGACTTTTTTAGAAAATATTAGAATGACATTTCTTTATGAGATTTAAATGAGAATTAAACTCTTAACAGAACACAATAGAGGAAATAATTCATTTAGCCGACACCACATACTGGATAAAGGCTTGATGTTGTTGTTGTATTCTAAGTGTATTTCTTAAATGAAGTTATTACAATTGCATATCTACCCCGTTGTAATATTTATGCCAGTCTAAGAAAAGAGGGATATTAGGGGGGAATACAAAAATGGGATATTAGGGGGTAAAATACCATTTTCCTCACATCTCCATATTGTTTTTTTTTTTTTTTTCATTATATATAGGCCTACATGTCATCAAAGCAGTTATAAATTAACAAAACTTTTATCATTTACATAATAATATACAACTATACAAGATATACATTGTAAATTTCTTCGCTTGTAACATTCTTATAATAGTCAAGCTTAAAACCAATCAAAACATTTTCTAAGTTTATCTCACCTTAGAGAAGCTTATCTTTTTCATCAACCAAATGGCTTAATCTTGCTTGATTGCTTAGATTATCTTAAGCTATTTGACTTAAGTTAGCTTCAGCCCAACCTAACATACCCTAAAAAAGATGCTACTTTCAGTGCAATTAAAAGAGCAAGAAAGGTCCAAAAAGGAAAACGGAGGAGGAAAGAAATCAAATAAGAAAATATAAAAGGCCTTACCAGATAGGAGCCAACCTTGGAGATATGCTAAATCTTATCTTATTTATTCTTACTTATTTTTTTACTTTTTAATTGAACGATCATCTAATAACATATCAATTTTATTTCCATACCAACTCTCTCACTAAAATATTGGCCTAATCAATAAAAAGAAGATAATTAGTACCAAAGGATGTGTTCTAGGCTTTTAGGTTGCCAAAATTAAATCAGAATTAAAAATGATAAAAAGAATTGATGCAGGACTAGGTATGATTCAAATGAATGTGTTAGGAGCTTGCACGTTTTGTAATAAGAGCAATAATAATTAAAACATTAGCTACTAAATGATAATAGAAAATAAAAGAGAGGTGACTCTATTTAGGCTAAATCACATGCTAAAATCTAAGATCACAAAAACATTTAGAATTTTAACATATGCAGATTAAGTAGATTTTCAATACCATCCCTAGGTTAAAAATGAGATTAGAAAGCCTAGAAAATCAAACTCATATCATATGTTTACAAATTATTGGTAGATAGCTTTGCACGACTCCTTATGCTTGAATCACCACATACAAGAGAAGAAGACTAGGAGAAAATTAAATAGGAGAAAAAGTTCACCCTCGTCATGGGATGGTGGTGAGTTTCAATTGAATGGTCGAAATATGCTCTTTAATGGCTTCGGGCAAGGTAAAGATGATATGATCTAAGTTCTCCTCGATGGAAACATCTATTTTTGGGTTGAGGTCAAAGAAAGGTGACCAGAGGATGTCGATAAGTCCTTGTTCATTGTTGAAGAAATCGGAGTCAAGAACGGGATCAACCATGCATCGATATCATAGGGTTGAAGTGTTGTAGACGACGTCCTTTTCTCTCCTTAGAGATTCCCCTTGAGATGAAGAAGTTTCTCTCAAGAATTCAAGAAGAGAAGAAGGGTGAGCGGTGGCCGGCAAAAGGTAAGAGCATGGGAAAGGAATTGTTTTAGATTTAGAGAGGAAGGATGGAGGGAAATTTGGGAATTTGTTTCACTATTTAATTCTTAAGTTTGGAAAGAACTAAAAGGGAAAGAGGTGAGATTGAGGGGCAGGTAAGAGAGAGGGAGGGGTTTTGACTTCTTCCTATAGGGTGAGGTTTGTAATTTGGAAAGAAATCAGATGGGGGTAATAAAGGGGGGCCAGTGGCATAGAGAAAGAGAAGGCCCGACGGTTTCAATTTGGGAAAGGCAATCAAGGGTTGCTTGTTTTGGAATTGGGAATTTGGAAAGATTTAATTAAACCCAATTAAATTTAAATTAAAATAGGATTTAATTTTAGAAACTTTCCTAAAATAGAATTTATAATTTAGGTAACAAATTCAAATTCAAAGTCAAATAGATTTGAATTGTGAATTAATTGGGTTACCCAAAACATAAAGGCCTAGTTAAGAAGGTTTTAATTGCAAACATTAATGTGGAAATTCCAAGGGGGGGAGGCGATTACGGTTGGATGGCAGCCAGTTTAGTGAGATTAAAATAGACACGAACCCTGACTCTTCCTAGTTTGGTGGGTGATCCGCTTCCCACTCCAAAAGATTTCTCTCCAAAACCTCTCATGCTCTCACAAGAACTCAATATGCAGAAATTTGATTATAATCTATTCATTTAATCATTAAACTCAAAAGAAATGTAAGGGGGCTATATATAGCCTCTTACAATGAATGAGAAAATTAAAGACAACTTAGCCCTTAGGGATTACACATGACAAACCCTTAAATAAGGAGTGAAAAGGGAAATACAACTAAAACAAACACATAAAGCAAATAAATATAAAAAATACATATGAGGACTCAAAAATAGATCGGCATGATCATGTTCATAGATCGACAACCACATCTCTGATATACTTTTTTATGATTTGATGTCCCCATCATTCTCTAAGGGTGGGAAAGAACTCGAATACATCGAGTAAGCATCTCGGGTGCTTTCGTGGATCTTTAATGAGTCGGGTCAATCTGTTGTAGCTCCTCACGATCCAACCATATGTCTTTTAACTCTGGTTTGCCTCTTCCCCTGATCAAATATCTCCTTCATCCATCTTCTCTTATGTAAATGATATCATGACTCAGAATTGTGTCAACCTTCTCTGCCATAGGTATTTTGGGAATGTTTGGAAGTGGAGGTAGGTTTGGGTTCTTACTAGGTGGGGTCACACAAGGATGCTATATAAGTGGATTTGGTGGGTTAAAATCAGGATCTTCATATGCTACTAGAACTTCTATGTTAAAGGAGGGATTGATATTAAATTCTACAGGCATATCTACTACATAAGCATTATCATTGATTTTCTTAATTATTTTGAATGGTCCTGCACTCTTAGCATTTAACTTCTTAACTATTCCTTGCAGGAACCATTCTAGTTGAATCTGCATCATCACAAAGTCACCAACATTAAAAGTTTTAAATTTTCATTTAAGATCAGCATAAAGTTTATAATCACTATTTCTCTTTTCAATATGGCATCCAATCTCTTTATAAAGTTCATGCATATGGGATACAAATGAGTATGCAGACTCATAAATCCTATACTTAGAATAAATGGATATGAAATCTAGCGGCTGTCTAGGTTTGAACCCATAAATAATTTTAGAGGGACTTAGGCTAGTGGTATGGTTCACAAAATTATTATAGGCGAACTCAACTGTGAGGAGTATGGAATTCCAATCTTTAATATGTTCACTTACCAGGGATCGTAATAAATTGCCTATGCTGCTATTGACTACCTATGTTTGGCCATTAGTTTGTGGATGAAAGGCTACGGAGAATTACAATTTAGTGTCCTTCTTCATCCAAAGGGTTTTCCAAAAATAACTGGTGAACTTGACATCCCTGTCTGAAATAATATTTTTGGGTAAACCATGTAATCAGATGACCTCATTGAATTAAAGTTTAGCAATGTGGGAGGTGTCAAATTTCTTGGAGCAGGGTAGAAAATGGGCTGGCTAGGTATCTGGCCGGGAGTTCCTAAACAATAAATTCCCTAAGGGAGGTGCTAGGGATGCAAAGCATCTTAGCTTTAAAAAGATAACCATCATCATGAAGGAAATCACCATGATGCGTGTTCTGTATGTGTTATGGAGAGAATAATTCTCCTTGAAGTTGGGGAATTCCGAATAATTCCTTTTGATTTGATCAATTCCCATAAATTCATCTCTCATCTCAGTGGTAGTCATCATACGACAACTAAGAGCATCAACTACTTTATTTTTAACTCTCACCTTGTGTCCAAGGGCATAAGTATACATCTAAAGGAATTCAACCCATCTACCCTGATGTGCGTTCAACTTCTTTTGGCAGTTGATATAACACAGAGCCTCATAATCCGATAAAATAATGTACTCTTGTGGGATCTTGTAGTGTCGCCAATAACAAAGAGATTGATTCACTACAAAGAATTACTTGTTATATGTGGAATAATGCTGCCGAATGTCATGTAGCTTTCACTAAAATAAGCTACAGGGTGACCTTCCTATGATAAGACTCCTCCAATTTTGACCCTCGAAGTGTCGCAGGTCACTTATAAGACTTTAGAGAAATCAGGAAGTTTCATCAATGGGCTTCCACCATTCTCTTTTTAATCTCATCAAAATATTTGGTGGTTGCCGAGGTCCAGGGGAAATCATCTTTCTTAAGACAGTCAGTGCTAGGAGATATAATGGTGTTGAAGTTTCAAATAAATATCCTATAGATGGTGGCTAGTCCATGGAAGCTGCAGATTTGCCGGATGCTTTGAGGAATTGGCCATTCTACAATAGCACTCACCTTCTCGTAGTCTGTAGAGATCGCTTGGGCTTAAATAATGAAGCCCAGAAATATAATGCGGTCTACAGGCATAGTAAATTTCTTGAGGTTGGCATAAAGTAGTTTCTTTTTTAAGACCTCGCAAACATTCTTTATGTAGTGCAAGTGCTGACTCGTCAACTTACTATAAATAAGAATATTTTCAAAGTAGACGACGACAAACATTTCCATAAAATGGCGCATCACTTGAGTCATGATCCTCATGAAAGTACTCGGGGCATTACTCAACTTAAAAGGTATGTCTAACCATTCATAGAGATCGTCTTTGGTCTTAAAGGTAGTTTTCCACTCATCACCTGGTCGGATCCAGATCTGGTGGTTTCTACTATTGAGATTAATCTTAGAAAATAGAGTGGCACCCATCATCATATCAAGCATATGATATAACCTCAGGTAGGGAAATGATATTTGGCGGTGATCTTATTTATAGCATGGCTATCAATACACATTCGCCAGGATCCATCCTTCTTAGGAGTAAGAAGGGCTGGTTCAGTGCAAGGACTAAGGCTTTCATTGATGAAACCTCGTTATAGTAACTCATCCACCTACTTCTTGAGTTAAGCTTTTTGCGTGGGGTTCGTGCGATAATACGCCAGGTAAGGAAGAGAGGCTCCAGGGACAAAATCTATGGCATGTTGAATGTCTCTAAGTAGAGATAACTGATCTAGAAGATCATCAGAGAAGACATCAAAAAATTGAGCAAGAATAGGTTGGACTTTCTATGGAATTGGCTCGATAGACTCAGTGGAATTCTCACAGCCGACTAAGGTGTATCGGGGTCTCTCTCTCTCTCTTTCTCTCTCTATCTCTCTCTCTCTCTCTCTCTCTCTCTCTGACTAATGTAATATCGAGGATGGCATTTTTTAAAGGAGGCAAGATTGTAATAGCTCAAATATTTGAAATAATTTTATTTGAAAAACATAAAAAAAAACAAATTATGTTGAGTGCTTGGCATTAATTCGGTAAGTGTTGTTACATTAGGCCATGAATATTATATATACTATCTCACCCTATCGACTCCCTCACTTGGTTGCTTGGTCATACTAAGATGCATATAGATTCAAATTCTTTCAAGTTTAAATTTGTTAGCAATTTGACAATTTTTCATTACCAATATAGATTAGCTTACATGAGTCAAGGTGTTAATATTCCTAATCATTATACTTAAATTCATAGAAGTCAACATAGTTGTGATTACATAAAGATCATTTTAAATGATTAGTGTTTGTAGATTTTATAAATTTGGGAATATTACATGCTAAATGGATAACATCAATTTTTGCAGACAATGTTTGCTTGCATGATTATATATACTATACATAATAATATTTTCATCAATTAATGAATTATTAATTAATTATAAAGTACTTTGCACATAATTATATATTTTTTTAGTTTATTTAATAACTTAATGATTAATAATATTAATATGTTATATTAATCTAAAAATATTTAAAATTAGAATAAACTTGTTTTTTTTATCTGTCCTACTTTTAATTGATGGAGGAGCTCTTTAAGTGTAGAAGTGATCTATGAAGCCATTTATTTCCTTAATCTTTTTCTTTTACCATTATAGCCTTTGTTAGTGAAGAAAGTATATGCCTTTTTACTATCACAAAGAAAAATAAAGAGTTGTACCAGGACTTTCCACTTGGCTGGCATGCAATTCTTATTAATGGTACCAGTTGCTTACAATGCTTGTGCTTCTTGGGAAATTCAAAGAGGTAGGGCTAAGTGGCTTGAGAATGGGGAGGAAGACCTTAAGTTTCTTTCTAAGAAAATCAATGTAGAAAAAAACACAATTGCATTATAGAATGATTTCTGGGGATGTTTATTGATCTTACTAGTATTGTCGAGGCAGCTATTCATTACTATAAGGGTCTTTTTAATTTACAAGAATGATGGTGATGTCACTCCTCTAGTATGTGGGAAGGTTCAAAAACACCCATTTTTTCTTTAACTATTCTAGTTACAGAATGAAGAAACTAAAACTATGATTTTATCTTTCTTTAGATCAGTTTCTTGTGGTACAAATGGTTATACCTTTAATTTTATGCTTCTTATTAGGAGGTGGTTGGGAGTCATATTTGCAAAACTGTCAGATAATTCTTCCTCAAAAGTTACTTGCTTAAAAAGCATAGTCAGTGAGAATTTTCTTATACCAAAAAACCAAAATACAAATAGTTTTTCAAATTATAGGCCTATTTCCCCATGAAACACCTCTAAAATTATTTCAAAAGCAAGCAAGCTTAAAATTCCTCATGCCTTATATCATTCACCCTAGTTAAGCATGTTCATTGACAAAAGAACCACAATGTTAAATTAGCTAATAAAATTTCTGATGACTTAAAAAAATCCAGAAAAAATGGCTTCTTTTATGCCAAACCTGACATCTTTAAAGTTTTTGGTATTGTCTCTAGAGAATTTGTTCTTATCATAATGCAGCAAAATGGGTTCCCACCAATGTTCATTAGTTGGATAAAAACTTGTATTGAGAATGTGTATCATTCAATATATATCAATTGGAATTCAGAAGGCTTCTTCTCTTATTCTTTTGGATAAGTTAAAGTTTTGCTCCATACATTATATCAGAATGAAAGATCTTTTTAATCTCTTTGATAGGGAAATTAATTCTCACAACATCTCTACTGCTCATATTGGCTTTCATATTGCCTACCTCATGTATTTTGACGACCTTCCTGTCTTTGGAAAGGCTAGTAACTAAAACTTACAAGCTTTAAAAGACTTACTTACTCACTTTAAACATCTTTCTGGGTTAGAAAAAACACTTCTAAGAGTTCCATTATTTACTTGAACAACACTACCAATCAAATACATCTCAACCAAGTGTTAAATATCTCAAGTGCTAATAAATAAATTACTTACTTTGGTATACCCGTGTAAATTAAAAGACACCTCATTCAGTATTTCTCTCCCCTTAGGACAAAGCCTTCACTCTTCTTGATGGATGGAAATCAAAGTCTCTCTTTTTTGCTAGGAGATTCTAGTATCTTAAATTCATTATCTTTTTTTTTTATTATTTTTTTTTTAAATTGCAAATTGCATTTGAGAAAAAAAAAAACTAGTTACAAGCTAAAGAAAAGGCTCACATTCCTTCTTCAACAAACAACCAAGAGAAGAAGTTATGTTAGAAAAAGAAGAACTATTAAAAAAAAATTATTCTCTAAAGCCAAAGTAGCACAAAGATCGGCTACCTTATTGCAATCTCTATGAACATGGTGAAAGATTACCTTACTGAAGTTCGCTAAGAATAAAAGATCTTCATCTATCCAATTGTAGCTTTGCCACTTTGCCTTATTCAATGAATTTTGAATAAACTTAATAATGTTGACGTTATCACCTTCAATTATTACTCCTTCACAATTTAACATCCATCCTTGAATGAACTTTCTAATTGACACCACGGCATCCATCTCATGTTGCGCCACATCCCAATGAATTCTTGTTTCCCCAAAGGCAAGTAATAATCTTCATTTGTAGTCTCTAAAGATACCTCCAATTCCATCACAATTTGAAGTTATAAGAGAGGCATCAACATTTATTTTAATCCAATCTAGCAGTGGAGGGTGCCAAACATTTTAAAACTCCGTAAGGAGATTAATACCCCAGCTATCTAGAAATGAAATAGAACGAGTCATTGCTGAAGATAAAACATTTGCTGCAATAACAAAGTTCAGAATAGCCTTCTTCTCATGGACCATCTCATTTCTATTTTTCCAACATAAATACACCGCAGTGCAATACATCTTGATCATATTAGGAGCAAAAATAGCAATAGTTTTTAGCTCTCTCAAACATTCTTCCAGAGATTGATATGTAGGAATATTAAATCCCCACTCTTGTATTTTCCGAAAAACCTCCAGCAGATACTTACAATGAACAACAATATGTTCAAAATTCTCTAATTCTTGACAAACCTCTTGCACATAAATCATGATTTATAAGTTTCCTATATTTCAGAAACTCATTTGTAGGAATTGCAAATTTTCTCATCCTCCACCAAAACAGTTCCACCCGAGAGTTTAACTTCAGCTTCCTTAACCATTTTGAGAATCCAAAGTCTTCCTCCTTAATATCACGATATATATAAGCTTCATAGGCTTTAGCAGTAATAGTTTTGCTTATCAGATGGCATATCTCCTCCAAATAATATTCTTCAGCATTATTTTAGATTGAAACTTGCATGATTTAAGAGATGAGATCCGCACGGAAGAAACATTGCAACTCCTCCACATTCCATTTACTGTTCATATTAATGAATTGATTAAGCATTACATCTTCCAATCTTAAGCAATAAGTAGTTGTTGGCCAAGTATCCAGACATTCGTCCAACATCCAAATGTCTTTTAGAACATTAATATTCCTTCCATTGACCACTCTCCATCTAAGTAAAGGTTTCAAATATTTTGCACCATCTGTTAAAATTTTCCAAGCCATTAAGGATCCTTTTATGTTACCAGCATTAAAAAAATTATCACCATATTTAGCAATAATGTTTCGATGAAGCAAAGAATCTGGATTTTGGATCAGCCGCAAGGATAATCTTGATCTAAGAGGTCCATCTCTATGAACATCTGAATGAATATTCATCCCACCAGATGCTCTCGGCTTACAAAGTTCTTCCCAAGATATGTAATGCATTCCTCTTTAACCATTTTTTTATGCCAAATGAACTCTTTACAACATTTGTCAACTTCATGAAGCACTTTCTTTGAAACCAAAGTATATGTAGATATGAAATTTGGAAGTGATAAAAGAGAAGATTTAGCAAGAATAATCTTACCAGCCATAGAATGACATTTGTTCCCCCAAGCATTTAGCTTTTGAAAAATATTATCCAGTAAATATTGAAAATCTGATTTCACTGATTTTCTCATCATCATCTTAACACCAAAGTAATGCATCTCCTTGATAATTTTGAAATTCAGAATATGCTTAACTTGTTATTTGTTAGAACGGTCAGCTGCCTTGCTAAATAGGATTTGGGATTTTGAAATATTCACCTTCAATTCCGTCAAAGAATAGAAATCAGTTACTATATTCTTCAATATTTTGGCTAGCTTCTTAGAGGCTTGAGAAAAAATAAGGACATCATCAGCGTATAAAAGATCGGTAATCCTTTGAGCTCTAGGAGAGATTTGAATTCACAAATCTTATCCTTTTTGTGAAATAACAAGTGAGAAAAGCTGAGAACACATGATAAAAAGATAAGGAGATATTGGGCATCCTTGACGAAACTCGTTCTCTGCCATAATCCAGTTAGAAACTTTCCCATTAAAAAAATAAAAGAGAATCTAACATTTCTAACACATTCCATAATAAGCAATAAAATCTTCAAAGGGAATCCAAACACATTCAAGACTTGATACAAAGTCTCCCAACTCATGCTATCATAAGCTTGCTCCATAACAAGCTTAACCGTCACATTCCTTTTTTACTTTTTTATATTCTAAAATTATGGAAAACCTCATGAGCTAATAAGCAATGGTTAGACATTGATCTTCCAGGAAGGAATACAACCCTGATCTTCAGAAATACATCTAGTAATACAACCTTTCAATTTATTCAAAATCATATTTGCCACAAGCTTATAACTAGTTTGACACAAACTTATAGGCCTATAGTTAGATGGAATAGTTGGATTTCTTATTTTAGGAATTAATACAATAAATGTATCTTTGCATTCCGCATGCATGAATCCAGTTTTGAAAAAACTTTCAATTTCTTTCCATGATTCACCTTCCATAACTTTCCAATAGTTAAAAAAGGATGTTGTAATACCATCTAAACTAGGAGATTTATTGTTACCTTGTTGAAGAACAACATTGATAAGCTCCTCTTTAATGAAATCAGCACTCATAACATCAGCATCAGTTTGAGAAATTTTTAGATTTTATGGAATTGAAGGCCAACCTATCAACTTACACTATCTAGCAGTCCACTTTATCTCAAAAAGTTATGAAAAACTGCTTCAATGTGTTCAAAATCCTCCAAAAGGTTATTATTATCATCTTTGATCTGCCAAAAAAGATTACCATTCTTCTTAGCATAAGCAAAATTATGAAAAAATCTGGAATTAACATCACCTTCCTCATGCCATCTAACATTATCTCTTTGGTTCCACCAAGTAGCCCCAATGTAATGTTCAGCTCATGTACCTTACTTCTAAGGAGTTTTAGTTTGTCCACCGGGAGCCCATCTTCCATGGATTCCTTAACCTGTAGATCTAGAATTTCCTTTTTCATATCAGTCTTTAGTAAATTCAACTCTCTGCTTTTGTTTTTATTCCAGAAATATAAAGCTTTCAAAGTTCTTCTTAGCTTCCTTGTAAAACTTCAGCATGATTACAAAAGCCTTATTTTCTCCAAGCCTTCAAGACAATATTCCAAGCTGCAGGATATGACTTCCAAGTATCTTCAAATCTAATAAATTTAGATTTTTGATTTTGAGGCTCAACCTCATTGAAGGAAATAGGACTATGGTTTGTTGCTACCATTGGCAAGTGCCAAATCTTTTCCATTGGGAGTTTTTGAAAAGTAGCTGAATTTAATAAGCATCTATCCAACCTCTCCCAAATCCTTGAAGCACCTACTTTATTGTTACACCAGGTGAAACATGGGCCAACAAACCCAATATCATGGAAATCATTATTTGTCAGAAACATCTTCATCTCCTTAGGTCCATTAGAATAATGGAACATCCCCTCCCCCCCCCCCTCTTTTCATCCTTAGAAAGAATACAATTAAAATCACCACCAATAATAGAAGGTGTATCACAAGGCATACCTTTTTCAAGAGTTTACCACAAGCTTCTTCAGTATGCACATCCTTACCTCCATAAATAGTTGCTACATTCCAAGTGCCCAAAAAATTGCTGTTAAGAACTCCCATTACTGCTTGAGAAGAGTGTTCAATAACTTGAAAGGAAACAACATTCTTATTCCAAAGAACTAGGATTCCACCAAGATTCCATCAGTAGGATGGTGAAAAAAATTCCCAATTGCTTCTAATGAGAAAATTAACATAATTTCTATTCATACAAGACATCATAGTCTCAGATAGACCAACAAAAAACCCCTCATTATCCTTCACTATCTTCATAAGATATAGAGGCCTCCCTCTTTCTAGCACCCCTACAATTCCAAAAGATAGACGAAGACATTAAAAAACAATAATAAAACACTCCCCCATCACCCTGTTACTCTTACTTTCCCCTCTTCTCTTCCTATGAGCAGCTTCAACTGGTCCCAATGATTTTAATTCCTTATCCAATTTAATTTTATCAGAAGTTGTCAAAGAATACTGTTGATCTCCTTTGCCATGTAACTCTTCAGAAGAGATTGATTGAAATTTTTCTGGAACCATAACATTTTCAATAAATTCTTCAGTGTGATCATATGATTTGTTTTTTTCCTTTGTATCAGCAACTTCAAAAACTTCTCCTTCCTCATGATCTTCCTCCAGAATCTGAAACTTGTAATTGATACAAATATTAGTTGGATTCTCATGTCCTAACAAAGAGCTTATTTTCAAGATTTTTCCTATAGCTTCTCTTGGTTATCTGAATCACATTGAATTTCCTTCAACATTCCATCCTGAGCCTAGACCAAATTACCAACAGGTTTATAAACCTGCTTATGCTGTAATGTTGGTCCTATATTCTTCCTCAAATTCCTAAATCTTCTATTTCTAAATTTCACATGAATCTAAGGGCCGTATTCATCATTCTCTTGGTGCTTTACAACATCTTCAATTGTAATATTATCATCCTTCTTAACTTCCTTTGTTCTAGTCACATTTTTCTCCCTAATAAGCACAAATTTATGTTCAGGACATATAGCTTTACTATGCCCAACTCTCCCATAATGATTGCAAAGAGAAGTTAACTTGTCATGTTCGACTTTTTGAAATGTTCTTTCTTTAATTCTTTCAATCCACACTCCCTTAGGTAGTTTACTTTCAAGGTCAATACGAACACAAAAACGTGCATATTCTCTTTACCCCCATTTAAAAGTGTTCCCATCAAGGAACATAGGATTTCCAATAACATAGGCAATTCTAGAAATATTATCCTCAACCCAACAACTCAATGGTAAAAACGAGAATCTAATTCAAACTAGAGAGGTGATACCTTTTAATGATTTTGGGGAAAAAGAGGTGGACCATTTATCCATTCCAATAATATGATTCCCAATATACCCAAGGTCGTCCACTTAGAACTTCCTTCATAGATTCACTATTTTGAAAGAACAAAGAATCCAATTAAGTCCAAGCATTGTTAGATGAGAACTACTAAATCTACTCCATTACCTTTGGAGTTCCTGGCTGCAGACAAAGAATGGGACATCATTCCCAAGAACTTTGATCACAAGAGAATTCTTCAAATACTCTTGGTATTGACATCATAAAATATGATTATAGCATCTTCATATAATAAATGAGTGACTTTTGGAGCACTAGTAGCAATTTTATATCCAATGTTTGCTCCCTCTTAAACAAAAGTATTAGATAAGATTTGAGAGAGAAACACTTCGTGTTTCTTTGAATTTCCTGTTTCGCCGGCAATTCACGTTGCCTGATGATGGGCCTTCTTGACCGCCGGAAACCTCTTGCCGGCGGTATCGCTCACAAGAATGTTGGAGTACAATCATCGTCACCACTTAAAGTCTGTTCTGCTTTGGTAATCCGAGAGAATGATGACCTCTAGTGCAGAAATAGACTTTTAGTGAAGGGAAATGAAAGAAAATGCTGAAGCCTTTTTTACCAAAACCTGATTCAGCAGATTGTGGTAATGGTGAGTCTTCTGCGTCTGACCTTATCTTGAGGGTTAGCAAATTTACGAGAGTTCAAGAAGATTGCGATCAAAATCTGGTGAGCAGGAATCTGAATGACAATTTTGAAAGTGGTGTTATGATCAATGTCGCTATTCTAGAGAAAAGAAAAGCTTATTTCCAAAGATAGTTTTGTCTTAACATGGAGAAAAACACAGCATATAAAATTGAATTACAACATGGAGACTACTCAGATGATAGAGGATGGGATGGCGATAAAGTTGAATTCTAACCGGGAACTTGCCAATTCACAAATTTTAGAAAAGTCTCTTGTGATAAAAGTTTTAGGGAAGGATATTTCTTTCTCTACCTATAGTTTGGAGCTCCGAAGACAATTGAGTAGATTTGGGAAATTCCATTTAACAACCCTTGGGCTTGATTGGATTCTATGTTCTTTTAATAACATTGAATAAATGGATGAAGTTCTAAGTGGTGGACCCTGGTATATAGGGAACCATATCATCGGGATGGATAATTGGTATACTTCTTTCTCATCGAAATCTTTGAAAGGTATGACATCGCCTGTATGGATTCGACTTCCCTTTTTACCTCAGAGCTATTGGGATGAGGAGAATATCACCTGAATTGCTTCAATAATTGGAACACTAATGTTCCTCGACGGGAACTCTCACAAATGGGGGAAGAGAGAATATGCACATGTCTGTGTGTGGATCATTCTTGATAAGAAATTTCCTAAGCGAGTATGGATTGAAGGAATTCAAGGAAGGATATACAAAAGAGTAGAATATGATAAGATGACTTTTCTATGCTATCATTATGGAGTTATTGGACATAGCAAGTCCACATGTCCAGACATTAAACTAGCTAAAATATCTGAGTAGACTGCGGTTAACATTCAAGTGAGTAAAGATGTGATCAATGTTGCTAAAGAAGTAACTAAGCCTCATGATGATGATGAATATGGACCCTGGATTCATGCCAAAGTCAAAAACAGACGATTTAGGAATGTTAAGAATAATGTGGAAACTTTAATGTGTAAGCAACAAGTTTTTAAACCTGTTATTAGATAAGATAGGAATCACCATGAAGGAATGTAGGAGAATCAAGTTGTTAATGAAAATCTTGAAGAGATGCAGGATGCTAGCAAGTCTCAGAATCTACATGACGAAATACAGAAGAATCAAGCTGTTAATGGAAAGCAAGGAGATAACAGGATGAAAGGCGACTCAAAATCTATCAAGGAAACAAAAAAACTCTAATTTTTGTGATAACAACAAGTTCCAAGTTCTGATGGAAGAGCAAGAAGAGGGAGAAGTTATTGAAGCAGATGAAACAGAGGAGTTGAATTTAGTTGAAGACACTGTTGATTTTTTAACTGTTTTAGTTAAGCAAAGAAGTTCTGAGAAATGTTAGAGTACAGGAGATCAAACTGTAAATTCTGGGAAAATTAAACTTTCAAAGGAAGTTAGATCCTTGGGTCCAGTTGAAGCAACCCATAGGAAGAGAAAAGGGGACAACAAAGCTGATGAAAAAGTTGGGGACTTCTCCCCCTTGATCATTAATGTCATCTTTCATTTTCTGGAATTGTAGGGGAGCAAAAAAATGTGAGGCCTCTCTATATCTAAAGGAGATTGTGAAAGGTAATGGTTGTTTTTTTATTGGTTTAACTGAGACTAAGATGGCTAGCATTGATAGGAAAGATGTGAATATTTTGATTGGAAGTAATTGGGAATTCTTTCATCATCCTGTTGAAGGAACATCGGGCAGTATTCTGGTTCTATGGAATAAAAATGTTGTCTCATTTGAAGTGATTGAACACACTTCTCAAGTTGTTGTGGGAGTCCATTCCAACACTTCTATGGGCAAGTGGAACGTTGCAACAATATATGAAGGAAGAGATTTGTATGTCAGAAGAACTTTGTGGGAGACACTTGAGAGGTGTTTGCCTTGTGATTTGACCTCAATTATTGGAGGTGATTTCAATTGTATCCTCTCCAAGGATGATAAGAAAGGAGGAAAGAGGTTTCACTTTTCTAAAGGGCCTAAGGATATGAAGTCGTATATGGTGAATAATGATTTTCATGATATGGCCTTTGTTGGACCAAGATTTACTTGGTGCAATAACAATGAACATGCAGCCATAATTTGGGAGAGATTAGACATATGCTTAATGAATTCGGTTGCCTTGCAAAGCATTCCTATGGCTTTGGTTCGACATCTTCCAAGGGTTGCCTCTGATCATAGTCCAATTTCTAGTAAGGTGCTTGAGCCTCCTAATAAGCAGTCTAAAATCCTTAGATTTGAAAATACATGGAAATCATATCCCGCGGCTTGGAAAATTATTTCGATTGCTTGGAAGAAAATGGATTATGGTAATGCTGCTGAAATACTTCAAAGGAAGTTAAGAAGAACTCTAAAGTCTTTGTATTTGTAGAACAAAAATAAAAGTAAGGAGTTAACTTTGTTGAAGGAAGATTTGAAGAAAGAAATATTGGATATTCAAATTAAGGAGGATGCCAATTCAGGATTTTCTCAAAAGAAGCTGAACTTGCTTAGATGTAAAGTTCATGATCTTAATGTGACTTTGGGGAGACTTTCTACATGATGGAATCAAAGTGTAAAGACTAGATGGCATGAGGAAGCTGACACTAACTCAAATTTTTTTCTTAATTATGCTTCTGCCAAAAAGAATGGGAATCTCATTAGGCAAGTCAAGGATGAAAACAATAACATTCTTAAGGATTTTGATCAAATTGAAGCAATATTCCATGTTTTCTTTTCAAATAAATGGAAAGTCAGAGAACTTGTTTTGACGGCTTAGCCAGATATCACGGGAAATCAGAGGATTACACGAGCTGAAGCTGAATTTATGAATGCAGATTTTACCAAGGAAGAGCTCACGAAGGCTATCTTTCAACAAGGTAATAACTAATCCCCTAGAATGGATGGAATTACTACACCCTTTTTTAAATTTTTCTAAAAAATTGTAAAGGGAGATACTTGGAATGCTGTTGACAGATTTTTTAAAACCAGTAATATGCATGCTGAGTGGAAAGACACTTTGATTATTCTTATTCCTAATATAAGAAATCCGTTAGTTCCAGCAAATTATAGGCCTATAAGCTTATGTCAAACGACATATAAGCTTGTGGCAACATTTATTATGAATAGACTAAAGTGATGCATTGGCAGAATCTTCTCAGAAGAATAGGTAGCATTCATCCCGAGAAGAACGATGTCGGATCATTGTCTTGTTGCTCATGAGGTTTTTAATAAATTTAGAACCTCTAAGAATAAAAAGGGAATAATGGATGTGAAGCTTGACATGGAGCAAGCCTTTTATAGTATGGGGTGGGAATCGTTGAAGCAAATCCTTAATATGTTTGGCTTCCCTAGCATGATCTCGTCATTTATCATGGAGTGTGTTAGTGATGTTAGATTTTCTTTTCTGCTTAATGGAAAGGCTTCTATGTGGATTAATGCTCAAAATTGCTTCCGGCATGGATGTCTTCTCTCTCCATACCTGTTTATTATGTGCTCTCAGTTACTCTCGAATGCAATTGAACAAAGGGGGCTTGATTTGGGAATTCAAATTTCATCAAGAACCCATAAGATTTCTCTTTTGTTGTATGTCGATGATGTGTTGTTCTTTGCTCAATCCTCAATGAAGATGGCCAAAACTCTACAGTTAATTGTTGCTGAATTCTACTCTTGGACAAGTCTGAAGGTTAATAACTCTAAATCCTAAATTTTGTTTAGCATTGCCACATGTCGCTCCAATAGAAACCGGGTCAAACAAATACTGGGATACAAAGAAACGAAGGAAATTCATTACATGGGAGTCAAAATAGCTTTGAGAAGACTGATAAAAGATGGTTTTCAAGATGTTCTGGATAATGTTTTACACAAGCTTAATTCGTGGGGGAGTAAGAACTTATCTTTGGATGGTAAGATTACACTTGCTAAGTCATCCTTATTATCAATCCCAAACTTTTTGTCAACTCATATGATGGTTCCAAAGAAGGTTTTATATGAAGTGGATAAATGTTGCAAAGAGTTTTTTTGGCATAAAAGTAATGGTAAAAGAGGAATGCACTATGTTTCGTGGTCAGAACTTTGTAAACCGAGGGATGCTGGTGGTTTAAACTTTCACGCAGCAATCATGAGATCTGGTCCGCTAAAAGCTAGATTGGCATGGCATTTCATGAATAATCCGGAAGCTTTATTTCACAAAATTATGATTACCAAATATGGTAATTCTATGTTTGACATGGAGAATAAACAAGGAGCCTCTATAGCTTGGAAAATCTTAGAAGAGGGTGGAAAGTTCATAAAACCTTTGCTGAAATGGAGAGTGGTAAATGGGCAGAAGATAAATGTTCTCAATGATGTTTGGATGTTTGATAAATGTCTGGGAGTTTGGCCAACTTTTGTGGACAGCACAAGGTTGGAAGATGTAATGCTTGATCAACTTATATCCTTGAATGGTAACTGGAACATGAAGAAGCTTCGGGAATGCTTCAGTGAGGATCTTATTTCTATTATCTTGCAAATTACTGTTAATCAGAATGCTGAAGCTGATTATATGGAGGAAATCACGCAATTTACAGGTAAAACTATCACTGCCATGTCATATGAAAATGCTATTTATTGTGATAGGGGTGAGGGGGACTTCGGTTTCTCGAATTGGCTTAAAAAAATAAAATTACACCCTCGAGTAGAGTTATTTTGGTGGAGGTTGAGCAAGTTTGCAATCCCAATAAATGAGTTTCTTACTTATAGGAAACTTACCAATTATGATCTATGTGCGAGGGGATGTCAACAAGTTGAGGATATTGAGCATATAGTGGTTCATTGTAAATATTTGAAGGAAATTCCCCTTAAATTGCAAGGATGGGGATTTATGATCCCAATTTTTTGTTCTCTGGAAGAATGTCTGATAGAACTAAGAAGGATTTATGGTACTTGCTCTAGCATAATCAAGGTTTATTGCTCTTCGGTTCATGAATGCTGGAAGGACAGAAATAGAAAAGTTCATGGTAAGCCTACTCTTAGAATTTCTATGATTGCAGCCAATGTGTTGTCTATTTCTATGACTCAAGCCAATCCAATGCTAGATAGCTCGGGTGCTAATCTCCCTAAGGAGTCTCAAATGAAGTGGCACCCTCCAGAACTAGATTGGATCAATGTAAACTTTGATTCATCTTTGTTGAAGTCTAAAGTGCAGGTATTGGTGGAGCCATTAGAGATTACAAAGGCAGGTTATTACTTGCGTTTTGGGAAAGAAGAGTCCATTGGGATATGGCACAGTTTGAAATGGAGGCAAATTTGATGATACGGAAGTACACACAAAGGTAAATGTTAGAGAGCAAAGGTATAATAATAGAAGGAGATAATTACAACATCATAAAATTCATTCAAAATTCTTTGAATAAAATGACTTTGAGAATTAACAATTGGGAAGACAAAGATTTCCTCTTCCTAGCCGACTTCAACAAGGTAATTTTTCATCATGTTCATAGAAATTGTAACAAGGTAGTGGATAATTGTGCTACTTTGGCTATTGAGAATAATTTTTGTTCTGATAATTTTTCATTTGCTAACATTCTTTCTTCCTTATCTAGTTTACAGAAGAAGGAATGTGAGCCATGCATTTAGCTTGTACCTAGTCTTTTACCTTTGCTTTATAATGCATTTTGCAATTATAAAAAAAAAGAGAATTTTTCAAGACCTTAGAATTGGCCAATTCCAAATAAGAGTTTAGCTTAAAAGCCACTCCATCTTCAATCATTTGCATAGAATCCATATTGTAATTCAGCTTAATATGTTCAGTCTTCTTCCAAGCCAAAATAAAACTATCTTTAGGAACAGGATCTTCATTTTTCTCAATTGCTATCTCAGTAACATTAAAATCATTATGAAAGTTAGCCGATAAATTCTTGCTAACCTAATTTTGATCATCAGCTTCTTGAATTCCCACAGATTTGTTGACCTTGAATACCAATCCTGAAGAGGAGGTTTCATCCTTACCTAAACTTCCAAAAGATTCGGATTTAACCTCAGTAAAACTTGCCGAATATTTTTGAACCTCTAGTAAACCTTTTCTTTTGCCTTCAACAATTGGTTCTTGCCGTAATGGTGACCTGAACCCTTCTCTAATCACCAAATTTGTAGGAGGTCTTGCCAAATTTTGATCAGCATAATCATTTCGAATCTTTGGAACAAATGGTTTGATTGGATTGCTTGGAATGGAAGTAGAATGATGCTTACCACCGGCAAGAAGCTTCCGCCGGTCAGGTAAGACCATCTTCAATGATCCTCAATGATAACAGAAAACCCGTGAATCAAAAATTCAAAACAATGATAACTTTCTCTCTCTAAAAAAGCACAGCTTATCTCTCTAGAAAATCAAAGCTTCTCAAACCTATTTTATTAACTATCAAGAGGGGAGTATCTCAGATCAAAAAAAATAAATTCATTATCTGCAATAGTGGATTAGAGGTGCTATATTACATAAAAGTTATCATAAATTGTTAAACAAAGTTTCCTCTAGATTCTTGTACAATGGTGACATATCACTATCAAATGCAGCTAGTTTCTTGGTCCAATATTATAAACCTAGAGAAAGTGGAGGTCTTAGCCTTCCAGCTTCTGCTTCCCTTATTTTTGCTGATAAGTGCTCTCTGTTTTAAAGATGTTGGGATGGTCAAAGTCTCCTTTCTTGTTGGTGGAATGCAAAGTACTCTATGTTTAAAGGCTCTAAATTTTGGAAAGTTTTACAATTCTTGCAGGATCCATTAAACCTTATATTAAGTATCTTGTTACAGATGAGGAAAAGTTTTCTTTTATTTGGGACTTGTTGTGTGAAAGGAAAAGTTTATTTGAAATCTTAATAGGGGTCCATCTAGTTATTTAGTTTTAATAGTGTTACTCCCTTCTCTTTCATTATTAATGGTTCGGGGTGCAATCCTGGGATCCTCTCTATTATGATTTTTTATACTATTCCTTTGGTGTAGTTTAGCAATAACATGGAAGTTGATACATTTCCATTAATTTCTTACTTAATTGTTGGTTTTTTAATACTAAAGGTCATATCAGGAATGTTCACACCTCTCTTATTCTTTGGTTTTTATGGCTTGAGAGGAATAATTATTGCTTTAATGGTGTAGGTATGAATCATAAAAGAATTATTCATAATATTTTTTTTTTGAATAAAATGCGTAAATGCATTAATAATAAAAGAAAATAAAGTACAAGCTAAAGAAAAATTAGCACAACCCTAATCACTCGCATTCCTCCTTCAAAATAATAAGAAAGGAATGTGGGATATCCACATTATTGAGTTCTGCCCAAATAAAACATTTATTGCAACCCAAATTAGCACAAAAATCAGCTAATTTGTTACAAAATCTATTTGAATAAGAAAATAGAACCTGGTAAAGTCTTCAATAAATGCAAGATCCTCTTCAATTCTTCCATTATTCTTCCATCTCTTCTAATTTAATTGAAGAAATTTAATAATGTTGTGATTGTCTCCTTCTATGATTACTCCTTGGGCTTCATGCATCCAATCACTCATTATGTTCTTCAAGTAGTAAACAACCAACAATTCCATTTGTGCTATGTCCCAATGCAAGTAATGGGTACCAAAAGCTAGTAAAAATCTTTCTTTTTCATCCCTTATGACACCGCCAATACCTGCTAAGTAATTGCTTTTGAGCGAGGCATCAATGTTTATCTTTATCCACCCGGGTAGAGGAGGACACCAAGAAGAAGATAGCATAAGCTGATTAGTATCCCAGTTTTTCGGATGTATATTGATAAAATTGCTTATAGTGGCTAAGGAAACGATGTTTGCTGCAATTGTAAAATCAGAATCTTCACTCATCCCATGAACCAACTTGCATCTACTTTTCCAAGTTAAGAAGACCGATGTGCAGTACATATTTTCCATTAATGGATTAGTAGTAGAGGCTCTTTCTAATCCCTCCAAACAAGATTTAAAGTCTGTAAACATCGAAGTATTGAAACCACTGGATTGGACCATATATCATTACCATACTTGCATTTGATAATCTGATTGAGTAAAGAATTAGGCTACACGAGAAATTCCCAAGCAAATTTAGCTTGAAGTGGACCAATCTTGGAAACAGCTCAATATACCATGTCCTCCTTCATTTTTTGGTTTGCATAATAGCTCCCAAGACACATAATGCATACCAGTTCTACCGTTACTTTTGTTCCATAGAAAACTTCTACACATTTTGTCAAAGTCTTTGAGAATTTATAATGGAATTAAAGATATTGAAGATAAAAATAGTGGAAGAGAAAGAAAAGCAGATATTACAAGAACAAACTTCCCTTCCAAAGAAATACAATTTTTCCCCCAAGTGTTCAACTTATTAGTGGCAACCTCAATAAGATTTTAAAAATTTGAAGCTACCTTCCTTCTTAAGGTTATCTTAACACCAAGATAACTGAATTCATTCACAACTTTAAACCGAAGAATAGATGAGATTTTTCTCTTCCTTCTCCTATTAGTGTATTTCTCAAAAAGAATCATTGATTTGGAAAAATTAATACTTTTTTCTGTCCAATTACAAAAATTGATGACCATGGTCTTCAACTTCTTCACCTCACTAACAATGTCTTTTGAGAAAATTAGAATGTCATTGGCGTAAAGTAAATGAGAAACACTAGGAGCACTAGGAGTAATAGAAATTCCCATACCACTTATATGTAGATAAAGAGCATCAGAAAAGATTTGAGAACATAAAATAAACAAGTAAGGAGACAAGGGACACCCTTGCCTAAAGCCACTCTTACTAATGATCCAATCAGTCTTCTTCCCATTAATCAAAATGCAATACTTAGGATCTAAGACACATTTCATTAATAGCTCCAAGAATTTAATAGGAAATTTAAAATGCATAAGAACTAGCCTTAAAGCTTGCCACCCCATACTATCTCATAGGCATGCTCCACGTCAATCTTGATAGCCAAAAGTCTGCTTCTAGCTTTAGAGTACCAGAATTTGTTAAAAACTTCTTGTGCCAAAAGAACGTGCTCAGATAACGAGCGGCCTTTGATGAAAGCTACTTGGTTAGGAGAAATGAGTTTATGAATCACCCTCTCCAATCTACTCAACAGCATTTTGGAAATTAATTTATAAGTAGTCAAACAAAGACTAATAGGATGGAAATTGGATGGAAGTAATTGACATATGATTTTAGGGATCAACAAAATCATTGTCTCTTTCCAAGACTGATGCATAATTCCAGTAGAAAGAAATTGGTTTACTGCTAACCAAACATCTTCATTAATAATGTTCCAATAGCACTTTAAAAAAGAGAAAGTGATACCATCTAACCCGGGTGAAATGTTATTGCTTGAAGAATTAATCGCAGCCTGCAGCTCCTCCCTAGTAAAATCTGCATTCAATCTCCTTTGGTCTTCATTTGAAATGAAAGCCCAAGGCCTAGGCCAATCATCCAATGAACAATCTCTATGCCGCCACTTGATTTAAAAAAAATCTAAGAAGAATTTTTTGTATTTCAGCATAATATTCAGTAATTCTACCTGAACTCATTTTGATATGATATATCCAATTGGAATTCCTTCTTGAATTAGCAAAAGCATGAAAAAAATGAAGAATTAGAATCCCCCTCCACCATCCATTTTGCTTTAGCTCTTTGCTTCCACCAAGTGTTTAGCCGGGAAAGAGTGATGTTGAGCTCATTAATCTTGAACATGAGGATTTGAAGATTTTCAAAAGAAATAATACCGTCAGCTTCTTCCTTTTTCAATTCCAGGATTTTAGTCTTCAAAGCATCCCTCAACAAATTGAGATTCTTAAATTTTGCTTTGCTCCAAAAATATGAGGCTTTCAATGTTCTCTTGAATTTTAAGTTCAAAGAAGTGGCTAGGTCACCAACCTTACCGATTTTCTAGTATTTAATTACCACTGATTTGGCTCCATGATAAGAAGCCCAAACATCTTCAAAACGAATGTTCCTATCAAAGACTTCCACCGGCTTGAATATCTCCAGGAGAATTGGAGAATATCTCCAGGAGAATTGGACAATGGTCCTAGGCTATACGAGCCAAATGCTTTACCCGAGCTATGTGAATACAATTCAAAGCAGTGGAATTGATTAGGCATCGGTCCAGTTTTTATAGAATACGAGCTCCACCCATTTTATTATTGCACCAAGTGAATTTGGGCCCATAAGATTCAACTTCATGTAGATCATTGTTAATCATGAAATTCTTCAAGTCTTTACCACCTTGAGATAAAACAAATTTCTTGCCCTCTCTCTTTTCTTCATGAGACAAAACACAGTTAAAATCTCCACCCACTACCATAGGCAAATCACTTGAACAATGCTTCTCTAAGCACTCCCAAACAACCTTCCTTTCTAGAGCATTAGTGCTTCCATAGACTGCAGCAACCAACCAACTACCTTTGTTAAGAACATTCAAATTCCCAATGATAAATTGGGAAGATTCTTCAATAACGGAGAAGACAGCCAAGTCTTTCCTCCATAACATCATGAAACCTCCAGATAGCCCATTAGATGGTACCATGAAAGAATCCCAATTGCTTCCCAAGAAATTCCACACCTGAGTATTATTCATGGTACTGATTTTTGTTTCAAGCAATCCCACATTAACAAATTAATATCTTTAATAATCTCCTTTAGATATAGAGCAGCCTCAACTTTCTTGGCTCCTCTACAATTCCAAAAAACCAGTGAAGTCATTGTTTAAAGATGGGGGAATGTCCCCCAGTCTTTTTTGATTTACTTCCATCAAATTTCCTATTCCTTGAGATGATGTTGCCAGGACCGAGAGACTTCAGTTCTTTAAGTAGCTTAACCTTTTTCCCAGAAGAAGAGTTCTCAGTTGATGTAATTTTAACATTTTTACTGAATGAAAAAATCTCTGTTACTCCAGCTATTATAGATTGATTATCCTTACTCCAACTCAACATTCAAAACAACATCATAACCTGATTCCTCCATGTTAGACATGTTGCATCCAATGATTTCACCCACTTCAGTATCATCTCATACCATTTCCTCCACATTTTGCTCCACATTCCCCGCAGGTTTCGTTTCCTCCAGCCTGGATAGCTCCTCAAATTTATTAAAAACCGAGATAGTTGGATCATTTAAAGTAAACTCCGTCTGAATATATTCAATAATTTAATATTGTTGTTCCTCAACCGTTTCTTTTGCTATTTCTTCATCCAATGCTTTAAGATTGGAATTGGGTAATTCCAAATTCAGCTTCAAGTTTTTACCTTCTGGATCCACTGTTTTCTTCGAAATGAACATGCCAATTTTGGGGACAAAAACCTTCTTCAAAGGAACAAATGAATTTTTGAATAAGTTTTTCTTTGTAGCATCCACTCTATGTCTTCTTTTACCATAGTTGACTTGTGTCCAAGGTCCAAATCCATCTGCCACTTCAGGTTGATTAGTGCCAGCCGAGATTGTTGATTTATTCATAGCCAGTTTATCCACAACAACAGCTTCTGTAGAAATTCCATTGAGCTTTTTTGGTTCATCACTGTTCTCACAAATGTGTCAAATCATTCCACAACCAGTGCAGATTTTTGAAACACCCTCATATTCAATTCTTTGAAAGAATTTACCCATCAGTCCTTCCACCCAAACACCATTTGGTAGTTTCATATCTAATGGAACACGGACACATATTCTTGCAAATTCTCTTCTACTCCATTGGAACATATTTCCATCTAGGAGATAAGGTTTACCCACTAGAGATGCAATCCTGCAAATATTTACTTCGTCCCAGCATTGAAGAGGTAGATTGGGTAGCCTTATCCATAAACGAGCTGAAATACCTTTTAAGGAAATAGGATTAAAAGAAGCTGTCCATTTGTCTAAGCCCACCACTTGACCTTTAACAAACCACTGTCCTCCAGATCAAATTTTCTCCAGCACTTTTGCATTTTCAAAAGAGCAAAGCACCCAACCTATGCGCATGTGATGTGGAAATTCCGAAAACTACTCCATTGTCTTCGTAAATCAATACAAAATGATTGGAAATATATGTTGTCTCCAAACACTTTCACAACAATTACTTTTTCAAGCCTTATGGAGTTTTCAATCTTTTTTTTAGCATGAAACCTAATGATTGAACCGTCTTCTGATAGAAAAGATCAAAGTTCCAAATTCTCTACATTGATATTTTCCTTCTTCGCCCAGGCAGAGTGAACTATTACATTGTTCTTCTTCATAACAGGTTGATTTAACTCATGAGCCTCTAAATTGTTCTTCCTAGAATTCTCTATCAAATCCTAACATACCTTCAATCAGCTTATCTTCAAGAGCGTTATTAACTCCCGTTAGCAGAGATCCAAAATTCACTTTTTGGACAGGGGTAGATGGCAGTAAAATATAGTTAAAACATTTGTTGGATTAAACTTTAAATCCAGATGAGGTGGAAACATCTAATTTAAGATCATCTTTAAAATCACATCTATAAAACTTTAGATTTAAACCTTTCTGGCTGGAAAAACCATCTCCTGTCCTGATCTCTTTTCCATTTCCAGGAATAGAGATGGGAATTAACTTCCCTTCTAATCCTCCTTCATTGATCACAAAAGCTTTTTCTTTAATCCCCTTTATTTGGTTGTTGAACGTATCTAGCGCTCTAGAACCACCATTGAAGACATCAGAAGATGGCCTTGCTGGAACAAACAAAACCTTTTTGTAATTTTCCCACGCTTCCATAGAAGGAAGGCGCTTACCCTCCATAGGGCCATGAGTGGCCGATTGTGGCCGTCACCGGCGACAAGTTCACCGGAGCTATGGTCAAAAAGCGAAATTTGAACAAACCGCGAAACTTCAGGAGACGATGGAATTCAAAAAATGGGTGATTGACATCACTGATTATTCAGAATGTTAAAGATAAGATTAGAGATCTTTTCTCAGTTAAATTACTTTTAGTTAAGAATTTCAAAAATCATCTTATTATTGCAGTTGCTTTTGGGATAAAGCTAGATGTGCAGGTTGGTCTGAAGCCTCATAGGAGTGTTTCATGGCAGAAACCTCCTAGAAAGTTCTTTAAGGTTAATGTGGAGGCTATTAATAATATGAATATGATGGCTTATGGCAGAATCGTTATGGATTCTAATGGTAAATGCATTGTGATTTCTGCTGGCCCTTATTTTAATTGAGATGTTAATATTGCTATCACAATTTCTATCAATTATGGTTTAAAGTTGTGCTTTTCTATTGATTGCATTAATATTATTGTAAAGGTTTATGCTTCCTTTTTATACAAATCTATTATTTTTAGGAATGACTAGATGCGTAATCCTGAGCTTTTTTAGATCAGAAGGGATATTATGAATTAGTTGAACATGCTTAATATGTCTTTTTCTATTATTAATAGTGAGAGGGAATACTTGTGCTAAGGCCATTGCCACATAAGGCAGAGGGTTGGTATCCATGACTGATTTTAGTTGTTATAATCTCCCACACCATGTTAGGGGTCTCTTAAACTTGGATAAGATTGGGGCTCCTTATGTTATTCCCTAAGGTGGATGGTTGTTGGTTGTGGTCTTATTTTTTCTTTGTGGTTGCCCTTGGTTGGTTGGGCCATCTATTTATTATTATGGTTTTTTATTTTCCCCACCAACTTTCATTTATGTACTGCAGGTCGTGTGAGATTGCTTTATGCAATTTTTTTTCAGCCTTGTGGTGGTGGTTGACCCAGAATTACAGTGTGCTACCTTTTCTTTCTTTTGGCATCTACTATTTTTGGGTTTTATTTGCTATTATGTGCAGTTTTATGAGTGTTGTTGTTGAGCTATTCTGGTAGTGTCAGTTTTCACCTTTGGGATGTTCTTTATGCTGTTTCATTGTTGTTGGTTCATTTTGGGGGATAATGGTCCTTCATTTCCTGCTATGAGTTTTCTTATTATTGCTTGGTTGTTCTGTAAACATTTCACAGTTTTTACCTTCAAGGTTGTTCTATTTGCTATTTTATTGTTATTGGTGCAAGTTCTGGGAGTATGTGGTTTTCGCTTTTATTACTTCTATGTCCTGGGAATGTGATGTTGTTCCCTGAATTTTATTGGTATTCTGGAGGGTTTCTAGTGTCATTTTACTAGGGGTTTTCTCTTTGATCTTGGTAAGTTGTGTATTATGGTTAGTCATGAGCATAATGCTATGAGACGTATGTTGGTCTTTCTGGTTCTCTTTTGGAAGCTTAGAAAATATTATTTTATTGGGTTGGTTTGTCAGTTTCGTGATGGTTATTGGGCTCTGCATTGGCAGTATATCCTTACTATTTTGTATTCCTATTTTTTTTGTTATTTTGCCTATTACCTCCTTGTGCAGGTTATGTTCAATGCTGGTTTTTTGGTGGTTGGGCTTCTCAGTAGGATTTGGAGATGGTTTTTTTCTTTTTGACGTATATGGTCTTTTGGGTGTTCATTCATGTGCACCGTAGAATGTACCTAGGTTTGTTTGTATTTTTCCATAGTAGGGAGCTCATAGTTTTTTTTACTTTTAATTTTGTAGCTCTTCGGAGCAGTATGAAGCTTGAGTTATCTTTAAGAATTTTGTAATGGCTTTTTTTTATATTAACGCGTAAGCCCCGTCATAGGTTTCCCTAAAAAAATGGAAGCTGATACATATTGTGTTGTGGGTATCTGAATCCCAACTTGAATTGCTTCATGCAAGCTTACTGTGCTAATAATGTTACGATCTCTTGGTGGAAATTTACATGGCACAAAATATGTTATCTTAGGATATGGTAGGCGGAAGTGCTCTTTTAGCCCGGATAGCACTTAACAAATATTGGGCTAAGTCCTGGTCATGCTGTTGCTATTGGTGAGCAACGTATGCATCAAAATGGGCTAAGTCCTCCATGCAGTGCTGCTCATAGCGATCTATGTCCTCAGAATGTTGCTGCACCTGTTCAGTAACATAAGTGCCGAATCAGGCCTCCCACTGGTCAAAGCGCTCCACCAACCGATCCAGTTAAGAGTGCTGGCGGAGTAGAACAGGTGTTGGAATAGGTGCAGGAGCAGGTGCAGGAGCCTCCTCTTCTCCTTCCTCAGCTTCCCTGTCCCCTGGGTGGAGACGAGTACTATGAAGAGTTTGTAAGGAAATGTTAGAGTAGAAAGAAGGTTGGAGGTTTGGTGGAGCAGTATATTCGTGGTTATACTTTAATTCTAAGACATAAGAAATGATATGTCCTAGACTATATTTAGTTTCCTCCTATGACCTGGATCCCGAATGGTAGTAAGATGGTCGATGTTGTGAAAGATTAGGTTGGTAGCATTGAATTCAGGATTTGGTAAAATGTAAGAGGTGCTGAGTGATGTGAACACGATAACCAACCTTAGGAATTATCGAAGTGCGAAGGATGTGATGGATAGTTATAGCATCATTGCCAGAGCCTAGTCAAAATAAGGATCAGAACACATGGTGTGAAGTTTATCCCATGTGGTGGAAAGCTGCAAAATCTTCGCACAATCCTGATACGTGATCTTGATAGGGCATTGATTCACATATGAGGAAAACGAGGTAAAAGAAGAATTAATGCGAAGACTTGTAAAGAACTCATAGAGCAATTCAGAATTGAATGGGATAGTAAGAGTTAGAAGAAAACACTAGGAGTTATGGCCAAATAAGTCTAGTACCGGATAAGAGAGAAAATTTGTTTTGACTATCCAAGAGACTGTGATTCTGGCCTCCTTGTAGCACTGGTAGGCGGCTTGATTATCTGCTTCAAGGAAATGAGGGTCCATAGTGGCTCTCAAGGAACTTTCAGACGGGCGACGAGAGCGTTTTCATCCAGCCATTTGCACAAAATAGTAAGAAAATAGAGAGAAGGAAGTAAAGATAAGAGTTTAGTGTGAAGAAAATGGCTGGATGGGCTCGGTTTATAAAGAATCGTCCAGATCGTACAGGCCAATCACAAGATCATCCAGGCCGATATAGTTCAATAATTACGTAAAGACCGATTGGTCAAAAAGGTAGTCTGATCATCCAGGCCAATCAGATATCGGCCAGAATGATTAGACACAGGCGATCGTCCTGAGGAGTCAAGCCGAATCATTAAAAAAGCATATCTTTCAGGCCAATTCAGTGGATCGTCCAATATGATGTTCAATAATGGATCGTACTGACCAAATTTAAAAAGTTTAAATCATGTACCACGTATATCGGCCAAGCCGAACAGGTGGATCGTCCAGGCCGATTGTCTAAAAATGGATCGTCCTAATCAATTTTAAAGATTTTAAACATATATCCACGTGTATCATCCAATATGAACACATAGATTGATCAGACCAACTTTCTATAAAGAGGAGAACATCGTCCGGGTCAAAAAATGTATCAGCTAGGCCGATAAAAAATGATTGAGGCAGAAGACGATCTCGTCCAGGCCGATAATGGATCATCCAAAATGATTAGAAGTAGAAAATCAAATCAGTCGGTAGAGGGGAGTTTTCAAAGTAAATTGATCGGATCGTCCTAGCTGATAGGGGTATCGGTCGGGATGATGTGAACAAAATTTGAGAATTAGAGGATAGATAGAGATGATCAGAGCAGGCCCAAAGCATCAAAATCAAGTGAAAATGATAAAACTATGATACGAAAAAGTCATAAACACAAATAAAAAATAAGTTATTTTTTTATCAAGCATGATTATGACATAGTCTTTATATGATTGATTTTAAATTTTTGTAAGGATCAATGAGTTAATATTGCAAAAATTTGAAAAACCGTTAGAACAACCTATCCTGTTAACCCTAACTCAATCGTCTTTAGTGTAAACCATCTTTTGAGAACAAAAAATCTAAATCAAAAAAGCCAATTGATTTAGAAAAGGAGATCCATTCAAAAACTTATTTCTAAAAAAAAGTTTTATAGAATAATATATTAAAGTAATTAGTTACAATTATAAATTCAAAAATAATTCTTTGAAAAATATCAAGTGAGACATGAAGTCTTCTAAGATTTAAAAAATTTTGAAAGGAAAAGAAGCTTGCTTTTTGTGGGTTCATTTTATGCCTCTTATCAATTTGATTGGCACTATGCGCATTTTTTGATTTTTGATACTCTTTGTGTGTGTGTATATATATATATATATATTAATTTGGCATCATTGCGCATCTTTTGTTTTTGGCATCATTGGCCACTTTATTTTTATTAAATTTTATGCAAGCAAGATTCTTTTCAAAAATTCTTAAATATTCTTAGTTGTGATTTTATTTTCTAGATATTAGAGAAGAAAAACTCACTCTCTAATATAGGGAAGAATGAATCATAAAGCAGAATAAAAAATCATATGATATTTTCAATGACAAGATTATAAAAATCTAAAATAAAATAAAGACTTTGAACATTATATTTATAAAATAGATTACTGCAACAAGATTAATAAGATCTCAGTTTCAAAAACCATTTGTGAATTTGAAATATATTTTTGTTTAGAGAAGAAGATTACACCACTAAAAGAGGTTAGAGAAAGAGACCCAATCAATGGTGTTTTCACCATTTCACAGATTAAGAGATGTAAAAAATTTGACTCACAAAATTCAAAATAAAAAATAAGGCATAAAATATCAATTTGAACGATGATTTCTAAATAAAAAAATAAGACAAAAGTAGCAAATTTAGAACAACAAAAGTAAATAATAGAAAATTGATAAGAAAACAGTAGGAATTAAGTTCATGTATTTATGTTAATCACACCCAATCTGGTCCTTAAAGTACTGAAAGTGTCGAAGGCCAGTGGTTTAGTAAAATGTCAGCCATTTGATTTTCAATTGCAACATGGTGTAACTTAATGTCTCCCTTGGTCACTTGTTCCTTGAATGTTGGATAGGATTCTTAGAAATACAGATGGCACTAGTGTTGTCACAAAGAATTGGAATTATTCCTACAGGTAATCCTAAATCTAGAACTTGCTGTTTCAACTAAAGGACTTGGGCCACACAACTTGCTAAAGCAATGTACTCAGCTTCAGTAGTGGAAAGTGCAACAGAGTTTTTCTTTCTACTAGGCCAGGAGACTAAAGATTGTCCTATGAATTGGCAAGTCCCTGAAGTGCTTTTTCTATCCACCTTACATCCTATAAAATCAGAATCGGAATATCCAATAATCTCAAAAGAAGTGTTGTGCCTAGGGTACCAGATTCCTAAGTTTTAGGTCCCTAAAAGGTATCTAAGAATTATTTTAACTGCAGTCAGGTGGGATTCCTTGGGATTGGCTTGAAATCTAACACAAACATAAACGCTAAACATAATATTAGGTCTGCTAGCAGTCAAGTAAAGTAAACATCCAATCATCCCATTATACTTCTTTTGTTCAACAGATTTTCAATTAGGGGCCTTGTCCAACTGAACACCTGAGGTCATGGGAGTATTAATTGGCTTGGCTTTATCCATTTCAGATTTCTTCAAGATGTCCTTTATGTTCTTTGACTAATTCAAAAAGGTTTTATCATCCAATTATATGATGCTAAACCCTAAAAAGTATGACAACTCTCCCATCATACTCATCTCAAACTCCTTACTCATTATTTTAGAAAAATAATCACATAGCATTTTTATCAGAAGATCTAAAAAGTATATCATCATCATAGATCTGAACAATGAGTAAATCATCTCTCACTTTTCTCAGGAAAAGGGTGGTGTCTACGCTCCCCTTAACAAACTCCCTCTCTAGTAAAAATGTGCTAAGCCTCTCATATAAATCTCTGGGTGCCTGCTTTAATCCACATAAGGCCATTTTTAATTTGAAAATATGATTTGGAAATTGGAAACTCTCAAAACCTTGGGGTTGTTCTACAAACACATTCTCTTTTGTTATCCCATTTAAAAAGGTACTCTTAATGTCCATTTGGAAAAGCTTAAATTGCTTATAACATGCAAAAGCTAGTAGCACTATAATGGATTCCAATCTAGCAACAGGGGCAAAGGTTTCCTCAAAATCTATCCCTTATATTTAATTCTACCCCTTAGCCACTAATATTGCCTTATTCCTAACCACCACACAAGAATTATTCATCTTATTCTTAAGGACTCATTTGGTTTCAACTACACTTTATCCCTTTGGTCTTTCTACAAGCTCCAAACATCATTCCTAACAAATTGGTTCAACTCCTCTTGCATGGATAAGATTCAAAACTCATCAAAAAGGGCTTGATTGATATTGTTGGGTTCAGTTATTGATATAAAGGAAGAGTGGTTCACTTCCTTCCCAAGTGCATGCCTAGTTCTAACTCCTTTAGATGGGTCTGCTAAGATCAGTTCTTTGGGGTGACTTGAAGAGTATCTCCAATCTCTAGGCAAAGTGTGTATGGGTTCAACCCTTTCCTCCAGATCTTCATTTTCTGCTCCTTAGATAATCTTTCCTGCTCCTTCAGTATTTGGGGGTCTACCCTCTTCTCCAAATTTTCTACTCCAGTGGTAATCTCTCCAACATCATCATCTTCCTCAACTCTAGGCTTCCTAGGATCAGATTCATCAAACACTATATAAGTAGTCTCCTTCACCACCAATGTCCTCTTATTAAACACCCTAAAAGACTTCCCAACACAAGAATATCCTAAGAACACTCCATCAGATTTTGCATCAAATTTTCCTAAGTGATACTTCTCATTATTGTGAATTTCAACCTTACAACCAAAGACATGAAGGTGGGAAAGATTTTGTGTTCTACCCTTAAGGATCTCATAGGGTGTCTTATCTAATTTGGCTCTAACATTCACCCTATTCAACACATAACAAGCTATGTTAACCGCTTCAGCCCAAAAGTATTTTGGAAGTGAATACTCAGCAAGCATGGCACTAGTGGCTTCCATTAAGGTCTGGTTCTTCCTTTCATCTACCCCATTCGGCTGAAGAGTCCTAGGAGCTGAGAAGTTGTGGCTAATCCCCTTATCCTCACAAAAGTTTTAAAATCTCTCTTTTTCAAACTCTCCCCCATGGTCTCTATGGATGGTCAAAATCTTACAACCTAGCTTTTTCTGGGTCCAAGTGAAGAAGGTTCTAAACTCATCAAAAGACTCATTCTTATGTGACAGAAATCTAGTCTAAGTGAACCTCGAGTAGTCATCGATAATCACAAAATGACAGGCTCTCCCTCCTTAGATGGCAGTGCTAATGAGTCCAAACAAAGCCAGGTGAAGGACTTCTAAAGGTCTAGAGGAGCTGTTGTCCTTAATGGAGTGAAAAGTGGAGTTGACTTACTTTCCTAATTGGCAGACATCATAAAGGTGGTCTTTTAAAAACTTAAGCTTGGAGACACCTCTAACTAAGTCTTTCTGGGTTACTTTCCTAAGGGTTTTCATACTGGCATGACATAATCTCCTGTGCCACAACCATAAATCATCAACCGCAGTTTTTAAGCAAAATAAAGTAGCACATTTAATATTATTTAAATCAAGTATGTAAACATTGTTGATCCGCTTTCCCTGCAAAATAGTGTTATTATTTAAGCTGATAATGCATGAATTTGCCAAAAAATTTATGATTAAGCCCTTATTGTAAAGCTGACTGATGCTGAGAAAGTTATGTTTCAGTCCATCTACAAGCAAAATATTTTCAATCAGAAGTTTCTTGGAATTTCTAATTATACATGAGCCTACCATTTCCTGGTTGTTTTATCTCCAAGAATAAGCTTGCCTCTTATCCTGGTCTCCAGCAAAACGAATTGATTGGCATCGCAAGTCATATGTCGAGAGCATCCGCTGTCTAAGTACCACATGGCCTCATGAGGCATTTTGTGAGAGCTTGACTAAAAAATTATCAAATGTCATATTTAGGAACCCAAATATGTTTGGGTCCTTCTTATGGAAAGTAGAATGCAATGCATGTTGTGAATCATATAACATGGGTCTCCAGACCCAATGTGAACTATGGTGAATGGTGGAAGTATGTGCTATGTGTCCTAGCATGCGACATGAGAAACATCTAACTCCAAGAAATGGATGCACTAATCTACTCATGTGGTGATGCTTCCTTTTAAGGATGCATACAATGATGGTTTTTTTATTTTCAAGAGTTTTTAGATTTTCTAACTTTTTAAACTCCTTTTCTTACTCAACATGAGATGATTTTAATGAATCATATGCATGAGATAATTCAGCATGCTTTTTGTTTAATGCATAAAACTCATCAAGTAAAGACATGTGATTGCTATCAATTATAGAATGATCTTTAAGAAGAATTTCATGCTCTTTTTGTAAATTTAAAAATTCCAATTTCAAGTTGGCATGAGTTTTCATAAGTTTACTGTATGATGCATGAATTTATTCTAAAACTTCAAGTAGCTTCTCATAAGCTAGTTCGCATACCTCTTCTTGGTCACCATGACCAAGATTGTTGTATGCCATTAAGCACAAGTTTTTTATCTCCTCTTCAGGTTCAGTCTTAGAGGATTCTGATGTAGAATCAGCCCAGAAAACCTTTTGGAATCTCTTCTTATTCTTCTTGGACTTAGGTTTCTCCTCACCCTTTTCCTTGCTTGGGTGAGACATGAGTGTAGGGCAATCAGCTTTAACATGTCCTGCTTCCTGCATTTAAAACAAATCACATCATTATAACTCTTAAAATTTTTTGTTTCCCTTACCTTTATTCCATTTTTTATGGTTCATTTGTTTCTTTCTTAGAAAGCTTTTAATTTTTCTTGTGATTAAGTCAACATCATCGCTTTAAGATGGAAGATACAATGTCCGTGTTATTGGCCTTCAGTGCCACAGTTTTCTCTTTCTTTTTTCACCTGCATCAAGATTTCTTTGAATCGCCCCTTGCACATAAGCAACGAGTAAGCCAAGTAAGTTATCAATCGAATAAGTATTCAAATCTTTAGATTTAGTTATTGTAGTAATTTTAGCATCAAAAGAGGAAGGCAAGCATTTCAAAATTTTATTCACCTTTACATAGTTAGTGACTTCTCTTCCTAAGGCTTGCAAAGAAGTTACAATTAGAGTAAACCTTGTATACATTTCAGAAATTGATTCAGATGGTTTCATACAAAAAAGTATATATTTATGCAACAAAATATTTAGTTGAGATTGCTTGACTTCTTTATTTCCTTCATAAGTAATACAAAATTTATCCCAAATTTCTTTACCAGTTGTGCAAGTTGAAACACGCATGTAATCTTCAAATTTTAAAGCACAAAAAAAAAATTAAAACATTTTGCATTAATTTGTGCTAAATCCATATCATCGAGAGTCCATTTAGTAAAAATAAGTGGAATAGTAATGCCATTAAGTTTACTAGTTGGAGGTGTATAACTATCCTTAACAAGCATCCACATGCGATAGTCAATTGATTGTAAAAAGATAGACATGTGAGTTTTTCAAAAATCAAACAGAATATTATCAAACAAAGGTGGATGGGTAATGGAATACCCTTGAAGAAAAAGAAAATTAATAAAACTAAAAATGCAATGAGAGAGAAAGTAGAGAGAGAAAATCTGGTATTTTGATGAGAAAGTTGGAATTTTAAATCGCGTATTTCACGGTTGAAGATGGAAGCTAATAGTCGCTGGCCACTAATGGCCGACAGACCACCTGAGGAACGTCGGTCAATAGGATGTTCATCGACTGGAGTTGAAATTGGAGCTTCGTCGTCTCCTCCAGCTTTCGGAGACGGGAGAATTTCTTTCAATAGAGCTAATGTAAGGTTTAATAAGCCATTGGTCATTAATGAAGGAGGAAAGATGGAGAACAAGAAGGATAGTGTTGTCATCGGAAAAGGCAAAGGTATTTTGTAAGAAGGCAATCTTGAAGAGGACCATTCAAATGGAAATGATGTGTTTCTTAATGAAGTTTCTATAAAATCCCCATCATCTATTTTGAAATGTGAAGCAATCCAGAGTGCAATCAGTTTAGATAGGAATGATCCATTATATAAAAATGATGAATTTATTCGTAAAGTTCCAATTGATGGTAAAAAATCTGTTAGCAATGAAAAAGACAGGGGTCTTTTACTGAAAGAATAGCAGAAATTAGACTTGAATGAAGTTCGTGAATGCAGCAATGGAGTCTTGGCCAGCTGTGACAATGTGTATATGGAATCGCCTGAAAAAATAGTTCCTGGGAATCAACCTAACGCTTGGGAGAAAAAAATATAATATCATAGTAGAAGACCTGGATTTCGGGAATTTCCTTTCGGAAGATGGGAAATCTATTAAGCTTCATGAGGAGAAGGTGTTAGAGAATTCTAAAAAGCTTTAGAACTCCTTAGTGGTTAAAGTTTTTGGGAATGAAATTCCTTTCTCTTATATCAATTTTGAGCTGAGGAAACAATGGTCGATTTATGGGAAATTCCATCTTACAGTACTTGGAAGAGGATGGATACTATGCTCATTTTATGATCCAAGTAATGTAGAATCTTTTTTAACCAATGGTCCTTGGTTAGTTAACGGTAATATTGTGGGGATAAACATGTGGTCACAAAGTCTTAATCCTAATTCCCTCAAAGGACTTATAGCTCCTATTTGGATTAGACTCCCACACCTTCCATTGCATTGTTGGGATGAAATAAACATCTGTTGCATTGCCACTATGATTGGCAAGCCCTACTTGATCAATAGAAATATGTTTCAATGGTCAAGAAGAGAATTTGGACGAATTTGTGTTCGTATAGAGCTGGATGCAAAACTACCAACAGGAGTATGGGTTGGAGAAAAGAAAGATAAATTCTATCAAAGATAGAGTATGAGTGGATCCCTAGCTTATTCTTTGATTGCGGAAAGATTGGGCATCTCAAAAAGCAAATGTGCCAAATCTATCATGGAGAACAAATTGAAGAAAGATGTGACTGGAAATCGAAATCTAGAAATAGCAAATGAAAGTTGTATGGCTGTAAATTCTCAGAGGATTGCTGCTAGTGAAGAAGTGGACAAAGAAGAGTATGGTCCGTGGATGTTGGTGAGTCATGGAAGAAAGAAGTTTTTCAACAATAAACAGAGGAAGCCTCCTCAACGGGAAGACAATGGAAAGATTTTTGTTCCTGTGAAGAAAAAAAAATGATGGTAGCATGGAGATAGAAATTAAAGTACATCCGGAGATAGATATGCAGCAATCTGTCAGCATTGAGCAAAACAAAATTATTTCAGAAGCATCAGAAGTTCTAAAAGCAAAAAATTCTCTGAGTTTAAAAGATGGGAATAGTTTTAATGTACCTGGTGATATTGAAGAGGAAGGAGAGATTATCCAGATTAATGACATAGAGGAAGGAGTCAAAGAGTTAAAATCAGTGGAGGGCAATGAATAAAAAGCAATTGTTGTTATCAAGAGAAGTATAGCAAATGAATTCCAGGGACATGAAGCTCCTGTAAATAAAGAAGGTAATGGAAAAGAAAGTGGTTCTCAATCATCAAAGCAGAAGATTTCCAAGAAATTAAGTAGTTTGGGGCCTATTAGTTCCTCTATAAGATTAAGAAGATTGGAGCTTGAAGGGAAAGGTACTTCGGGGAGGCATCCCCCTAATCCCTTTTAATGAATTCCATTGCATTTTGGAATTATAGAGGAGCATGAAAGAAAAATGCTTCTCTATATCTTAGGGAATTTGTAAAATTACATAATGTGTTTTTTTTGGGTTTGGTTGAAACCAAATTAAGTTCCATTGAGAGAATGGAAGTTAATCTTTTGATTGGTGATGATTGGGAATATGTTTATGTTCCTTCTTCTGAATTATCTAGAGGGAAGCTGATTTTATAGTAGAATAAAATTGTTGATTTTTCTGTCATTGACTTCTCATCTCAAGTGGTCATAGGAGATTTGAAATTATTTAACAATTATCGATGGAGAATTTCTACAGTATATGGCAGCACTGAAGTTAAGAAGAGAAAGGAATTATGGGATATGCTGGATAAGCATTCTATAGAGTAGTTCCCAATGGATTTAGGTGGGATTTCAATTGCATATTGTCCAAGGAGGAAAAAAATTGGAGGTAGAAGATTTATTTCTTCACAAGGTACAAGGGATATGAAAGATTGTTTGATGAGAAATGACTTTCATGAATTCGGATTCATTGGTCCTAAATTCACATGGTGTAACAATAAAAATGGAGAAGCTAGAATTCTTGAAAGATTGGATAGGTGCTTCATCAATTCCAATGCTTTTTGCTCTCCTCAAAGGTTGGTAGTAAGGCATTTGGCTAGAATAGCCTCAGATCATTGTCCAATTCTTCTACAATTTGCGTTTGTGAAGGAATGGAGGAAAAAATATCAAGGAGATAGTGCTCAAGTACAGTTGGGTTTCTTACAAAGCTTCATTTGCGGTTGTGAAGAAGGAGTGGAGGAAAAAATATCAAGGAGATAGTGCTCAAGTGCTGAACAAAAATTCTAGAAATCTTTGAAATCCCTATTCTATTGGAGCAAGGCCAAACTAAAGGACCTAAATAAATTAAAAGCAAAACTCATGGAATAAATTTTGGAGCAGCTAAATAAGGAAGCTACATGTGGATCCCTTTCGAAATTTGATTGCTGGAACTTGAGAAGTAAGGTCAATGAGGTGAATTCTATTATGGCTAAATTGAATGATTTGTGGAAGCAAAGGGCCAAAGTGAAGTGGCTTGTAGATGGAGATTCTAATTCAAAATTTTTCCATTCATATGCCAGTGCATGAAGAAATGCCAACAAAATTATTAAAGTTAAAAATGAATATGAGGAAGTGGTGGAAGAACAATCTTTGATTGAAGAAACATTTTTCAAATATTTTGAAAATAAGTGGGAAGATAGACAATGCGATCTTCACGGATGGTCTGCAGTTGTAAGAAGACTAAATGATACAGACAGGAGCTTGCTGGAGGCAGAGTTCTCAATTGGAAAAGTAGAGAAAGTGCTGAATCAATTGGGAGGTAATATCTCACCGGGCCAAGATGGCATTACATACTCCTTCATAAAAGCATATTGGAATATCATAAAAGAAGATTTCTGTAAATCTTTGAATCAATTCTCTTGCAATGGAGTTCTAAATGAACAATGGAAGGAAACTCTTATCATAGTTATTCCAAAGGTATCAAATCCTCTTTTGCCTTCTAACTATAGACCTACTAGTCTTTGTAACTCAATTTACAAAGTGGCAGCTAGGGTCTTATTTAATAGGTTGATTGAAGTATTCCCAAAGCTTATCTCTAGAGAGCAAGCTGCATTCATCCGTGGATGAAGCTTATCAGAACATGTAATTATTGCTCATGAAGTATTTCACATGCTCAGATTCTCCAAAGCAGTAAAAGGCTTAATTTCTTTCAAAGTAGACATGAAACAAAGCTTATGATTCCATGTCTTTGAATGCTCTAAGAAATGTTTTGAGTTATTTCAATTTCCCTCCTATGATAACCTAGCAGGTTTTGAATTGTGTAGACAAAGTTTGCTCTTATTATAAATGGAAGAAATTCAAATTGGATTCAAGCCAAGAGTGGCTTTAGACAAGGATGTCCATTATCACCAATTCTTTTCATTCTTTGTGCCCAACTTCTCTCAAATGCTTTTTCTCAAAGCTCTTGTGGAATAAAGATCAATTCCAATGGCCCGAGAATATCACATTTATTGTATGCTGATGATGTGATAATTCTGAAGCTAACAAAAATGCAGTGAAAAAGGTGAAGGAGATCTTATATAACTTTGCAATTGGACAGGACAATGTGTGAATTTGAATAAATTTGCCATGTTGTTTGGGAATCATGTTTGTAGTAGAAAGATGAAGTCCAATGCAAGGATTATGGGATTTAAAATTGTGAAAGAGTTTAACTATTTGGGATTAAAGATGGCGTTAAGAAGGCTTTCATCAGATGATTTCCAGTTTATCATTGATAAAAACTATGAGATTACTTAGCATTTGGGGAAGTAAAATCTTTTCTATAGCAGGTAAAATAACTTTAGTAAAATCTGTTTTACTAACTTTACCAGCCTACTATGCATCTCATTCCCTGGTTCAAAAAAGTATTTTGGTTGAGTTAGATAAAATCTGTAGAAATTTTATCTAGAGTAAATAAGATGGATGAATGGGGCTGTATTTTGTTAGTTAGGAGGATATGTGCAAACCAATGAGCAAGGGAGGGAGTGGATTAATTTCTTGTGCATCCAAAGTTGCTGCTTTAAAAGAAAGAATGGCATGGAAGTTCTTCCAAGATAGAAATTCATTTTTTCATGAAGTGTTGGCTGCTAAGTATGGAGAAAAACTGGAATCAGGTAATAATAGAGCTAATTGCTCTACTTCTTGGAAACTATTGAAGGAAGGTTATAAAATGTTAAAACCAATTGTTAGATGGACATTGGTTGATGGATGAGATGTAGATGTATTTAAGATACTTGGATCTTGGACAAATGCATTAATCGTTGGCCTACATTTGTTGTTCCAAATGAAGATGTAGCTATTTTTGTAAGAGAATTAATTCAAGATGGTACCTAGAATATTCCAAAACTGCTAAATATGTATGGTATAGAATTGGTTTCTCTCATTCTATAGATGAAGATTGATCATAATGGCGAGGGAGTCGCCATCAAACTCATTCAACAAAATTCTGGTTTGTCAATAACTGGAATGGCATACAATGCTAATTTACAACAGCATAATGATTACTAATAAGGGAATTGGTTTAAAAAAATAAAGTTAAATGCTCAGGTGGAGCTGTTCTGGTGGAGAGTGTTCAAAAGGGATATTCCAACTTTTGAATTCTTACAGTAGAGGAGATTAATGGAGAATGCTTTATGTCCAAGAGGGTGCAATGCAATAGAAGGCACGAAACATGTTGTTTGTTCCTGTATTAAACTAAAATAGGTTATTAACCTTTTAAATCAGTGGGGGTTTCCAATGCCTGATTTTCAAAGCTTTGAAGAATGTATGATTTGGATGGAATCATTAGCATTAAAGAAAGGTTGGCTAGCAAACCTTTATTGCAATGCAGTCTTCTTATCTTGGAAGGCTAGGAACAAGAAAGTTCATGATGGAAAGGAAGAAAGTTCTGCATTCATTGCCTCAAATTCCATATGCTATACTTCAACACATCATAACTACATCCATTTCAACTTGGCCAAATGGGATGTAAATCAGTTGAATAAACTGTCTAATTCTTGGCAACCCCCTCCACCCGATTGGATTAAAGTCAATGTGGATGCTTCTCTTCTACCGAGCTATATAACTGGAATTGCTGGAGTGTTTAGAGACTGCAAAGGCAGATTTCTTTATGCTTTTGGGAAAAAATTTACTCATTGGGATATTGCAAATTTGGAGATTCTAGCAATCAAATATTTGAAGGATGTAATCAAGGATTGGATGTTCAAATACAAAGGAATCATTATTGAAGGTGATAACTCAAAAATCATTTGTTTTATTCAAGGAATCCTGGGAAAAGGTAACTTCTCTAATGAAGATTTTGATTTTCTTAAAGAATTTAACTTTATTATCTTCAATTGTATTAGTAGAGATAGTAACAAGTTAGCTAATTATTGTGCTAACTTAGCTCTCTTTAATAACTTTTCTTGGGATGATGTCTCTTTGAATAAGGTTCCTCCTTCATTCTATAACATTTTGAAGGAGGAATCCACTTTGTCGTTCTTTTATTTCTTTTGCTTTTAATATAAAGCTAGCATTGGCTTTTCTTTAAAAAAAATGGAATACCCTTCCGTAGTATTACGATTACCAAAATTAGCCATGGATCGGAATTCCAAAAGTTTTCAAACATTGTTTTTATGAATCCCACTCTGATACCACTTGAAAGTTTGTTAGGGATGTTAAGACCTTATGAACTAGCCCAACACTAACCAAAAGGGGGGTTGAATTGAATTTTAAAAATGATTTTGAATCAAAACACAATCACAAACCAAAATCACCACAATGAAAATCAAAGTGCAGAAGAAATAAATTCGGAAGATTAATAAGAAAAGAATACAGAAATTTATAGTGGTTTGATCAACTCGACCTCTAGGTATTGCACAAAACATCATGACTCTCGTTTTTCCCCCACAGTAAGGCAGAGAAGCCCTCACAAAAACTCCTTTCTGCTGACCCTGGCGAGGCAGAGAACCCTACTCCTTTTGCTTCCTCTTGAAGCAGGAAGAGAACCTTGATCGATTGCTGAAGAAGACCTCTCTCAACCCTTTAAAGATAAGAGACTGTAATGGAAGAAGAAGAAGTGGAACAATGCTTGGAGTAACCCTTGTGAGACTCCCTCATAAGCTCCCCCTCACAAAATCCTCTCTCTTTCTCCCTCTCACTCCCTCTCCTCTAAGCATTCTTAGGTCAAGATAACAGTAAAAGATTAGATCTAGTGTAGAGCAAGAGATCTTAAATATAAGAGCTTAGGAATAGCTCTTATTTTATACAAATCGACTTTATCATCCTGGCAGATAGGGGTATCAGCCTGGCCGATCAACATAAATTTCGCTCAATCAGCCCGATCAATTTTGGATGATTAGAGTTATTTTTGTCACATCGTCTAGCATGATAGAATATCATCCTAGCTGATTAGTTCAGATCTGAGAAAAATCATCCTAAACATCCCCTTGAATAGAAGTAGGCCGATGTCAATCATCCACGCCATCATCCCAACCAATCTTGCGATCGGCCTGGCCGATGTGATCAAGCAATCAGCATTAGTTGCTTTCCTTAATTACCAGATTAATTTAGGCATAACTATGCTGCATCGTCGAGGCTGATAGGATATCGTCCTAGACGATGTCCTAAAATAAAGAATACCTAAATAGATCATGGCGGTTGATTCTTTCTGATTTGAGCATATCATCCTAGCCGATACAATATTGTTCAGGCTGACTGGCTTAATGATGGCTACCTTAACCATGATGCCCTAATTAGAGTTTCTATTTTTGAACTGATCGTCCAGGCTTATATAAATATCAGCTTGGGCAATGTTACCAAAAAAATAAACTCTAAGAAACAGTTAGAAATTCTCCCAAGGTGTGTGTGTGTGTAAGGTTACTTAGCATTAATAGCCACATCGTTTACAATAGACTCAAGAAAAGGAAAAGTGTACAAAGTGACTGGGATTTAGTCAACCCAATCATTAGCTGGTTCCAATGTCATGTGATCTTGTGGACCTGAAATATTAGTAGGCAAGGCAGTCATAGAGAAACAAGAGTGTTTGCTATCATCAAAATCATAATCCATAGATTCGCAACAATATATATATATATATATAATAATTATAATATATATTATAATATAATATATTAGGTGGTGAAATGTCCAATTCATCATCAATCAATGCAGTACTTGATCCCCCAGAAACAATCATGGAAGCAACAATGCGTCTGCCAAAATTATGTTATCCTTTTAGCACGCATTCTCCCAATTATAAAATCTATAAAACAATCATTTAAAATGATCTTAAATGTGCTATAACGATGTGTTTGTGTAGCCCCATTTAAGTATAAGATTAGAATATTAACACCTTGATTTCCATGAAAGCTAATCTATATATGGTAATGCAAAAATAATGAAATCGCAAAAAAAAATTTAAACAAGAAAAAATCAATCTCTATATGCATCTTAATAGGCCAGCAACCACGTGAGGGAGAACGATAGGGTGAGGACAATTAATTCAAATTACTACACAGCCAGCCTAACGTCACAAACATACCGAATCAATGCCAAACACTAAATTTTAAATTTTTTTATGTTTTTAAAATAAATTATTTACAAATAAATTGAGCTATATACAATCTCCCATCCCCAAAAAATGTTCATCCTCAAATACACTAATTAGTCCGTGTTGATGTGTGTTTTGCGCAGCGCCGCGCGAGAAGAGAAGAGAGAGAGAGAGAGAGAGAGAGAGAGAGAGAGAGAGAGAGAGAGAGACCCCTATACGCCTTAGTCGGTTGTGAAACATCCACTTAGTCTATCGAGCCAATCCCTTAGAAAGCCCAACCTATTCTTACTCAGTTTGTTGATGTCTTCCCTGATGATCTTCTTGATCAGTTATCTCCACTTAGATACATTCAACATGCCATAGATTTCATCCATAGAGCCTCTCTTCCTAACCTAGTGCATTATCGCATGAACCCTACGCATCATGCTTAACTCTAGAAGTAGGTGGATGAGTTACTACAACGAGGTTTTATAAAAGAAAGCCTTAGTTCTTGCACCGTACAGCCCTTCTTACTCCTAAGAAGGATGCATCCTGGCGAATGTGTATTGATAGCCATGCTATAAGCAAGATCACTATCAAATATCATTTACCTATCCTGAGGTTAGATGATAGGCTTGATATGATGATGGGTGCCACTCTATTTTCCAAGATTAATTTCAAGAGATGATACCACCACATCCGGATCTGACTCAGTGATGAGTGGAAAACTGCCTTTAAGACCAAGGATAGTCTCTATGAGTGGTTAATCATACCTTTTGGGTTGAGTACACCCCGAGTACTTTTATGAGGATCATGATTCAAGTGCTGTGCCCTTTTATGAGCATGTTTATTGTCGTATACTTTGACGATATTCTTATTTATAGTAATTCGATGAGTTAGCACTTGGACTACTTAAAGCAAGTTTGCGAGGTCTTAAAAAAGAAAGAAATTTTTGCTAACCCCAAGAAATGTACCTTTCTTATAGATCGTGTTATATTTCTGGGCTTTATTGTTTCAGCCCAAGGGGTCTCTGAAGACTCCGAGAAGGTGAAGGACATTATAGAATAGTTAATTCCTCAGAACATCCAGGAAATCCATAGCTTCCATGGACTAGCCACCTTCTATAGGATATTTATTTGAAACTTCAACACCATTGTATCTCCTATAATCGACTGTCTTAAGAAAGGTGATTTCCACTAGACCTCGACTGCCACCAAATCCTTTGATGAGATTAAAAATAGAATGGTGGAAGCCCCATGATGAGACTTCCTAATTTCTCTAAAGTCTTTGAAGTGACCTATGATGCTTCAAGGATCAAAATTGGAGGAGTCCTATACCAGGAAGGTCACCATGTAGCTTATTTTAGTGAAAAGCTAAATGACATTCGACAGCATTATTCCATGTATGACAAGGAGTTCTTCGTAGTGATTCAATCTCATCATTATTGGTGACACTACTAGCTCCCACAAGAGTTCGTTATTTTCTTTGACCATGAGGCTCTATGTTATATCAACTCCAAATAGAAGTTGAACACACAATCACGGCCGATGGGTTGAATTCCTCAAGGAGTACACTTATACCCTTAAACACGAGGCAGAAGTTAAAAATAAAGTTGTTGATGCTCTTAGTCATCGTATGATGACTACCACTGAGATGAGAGCTGAAGTCGTGAAATTTGATCAAATTAAAAAGAACTATTCAGAATGCCCCAACTTTAATGAGAGTTATTATCTCTAGGGTACATTCGGAACATGCCTCATGGTAATTTCCTTCTTGATGATGGTTATCTTTTTAAATCTTAGTCACTTTGTATCCCTAGCACCTCCCTTAGGAAATTTAGTATTTAGGAACTCCACGTCGGAGACCTCGTTGGCCCATTTCCTACCCTACTCCATGACATCCATTGCCTCCCACATTGCTAAATATTACTTCAATGAGGTCATCTGATTAAATGGTTTACCCTAAACTATTGTATCAGATAGAGATGTCAAGTTCACTAGTTATTTTAGGAAAACCCTTTGGATGAAAATGGACATTAAATTGTAATTCTCCATAGCATTTCATCCATAAACTGATGGTCGAATTGAGGTAGTCAATAGTAGCATAGGAAATTTGTTATGATCTCTAGTAAGTGATTATATTAAGGATTGGAATTCTATACTCCTCACAGTTGAGTTTTCTTATAATAATTTTGTGGACCATACCACTGGCCTAAGTCCCTTTGAAATTATTTAAAGGTTCAAACCTAGACAACTGCTAGATCACATACACATGTATTCTAGGTATAAGATTTATGAGTTTGCATACTCATTTGTAACCCATATGCATGAACTTTATAAAGAGATTGCAAGATTGATTGAAAAGAGACATAATGATTATAAACTTTATGCTCATCTTAAATAAAAATTTAAAACTTTTGATGTTGGTGACTTTTTGTTGGTGCGTATTCATCTAGAATGATTCCCGTAAGGAACCGTTAAGAAGTTACATGCTAAGAGTGCAGGACCATTCAGAATAATTAAGAAAATCAATGATGATACTTATGTAGTAGATATACCTATAGAATTCAATATTAATCCCTCCTTAAACATAGAAGATCTAGTAGCATATGATGGTCCTGATTTTAACCCACCAAATCAACTTCTACAACAGCCTTATGTGACCCCACCTTATGAGAACCCAAACCTACCTCCACTTCCAAACATTCCCAAAATACCTATGGCAGAGAAGATTGACACTATTCTGAGTGATGATATAATTTACATAAGAGAAGATGGACAAAGGACATATTTGATCAGGTAGAGAAGCAAACCTGAGTCAAATGCCACATGGTTGGATCACGAGGAGCTACAACAGATTGACCCTGACTCATTAGTGATCCATGAAAGCACCCGGGACGCTTACTCGATAGATTTGAGCTTTTTCCCACCCCGGAAGAATGATGGTTACAACAAATCATGGAAAGTATATCAGAGATGTGGTTGTCGATTTATGACCACGATCGCGTCGGTCTATTTTTGAGTCCTCAAATGTATTTTTTTATTTATTTATAAATGTATTTTTTTATTTATTTGTTTTATGTATTAGTTTTAGTTTATTTCCCTTTTCACTCCTTATGTAAGGGTTTGTCATGTGTAAGCCCTAAGGGCTATGTCATCTTTTATTTTCTTGTTCATTGTATGAGGCTATATATAGCCCCCTTACATTTCTTTTGAGTTTAATGAATGAATGAAGGGATTATAATCAAATTTATGTATATTGAGTTTTTATAAGAGCTTGAGAGGTTTTGGAAAGAAATCCCTTGGAGATGGAAGCGGATCACCCACCAACCTTGGAAGAGTCAGGGTTCGTGGCTATTTTTATCTCACCATACTTGCTACCATCAACCTATAACCGCCTCCCTTTAATACCCCATTTGATTTCTTTCCAAATTACAAACCACTCTCTTTTGAAAGAAGTCAACACCCCACCCTCTCTCTTACCCGCCCCTCCCTCTCACCTCTTACCCTTTTAATACTTTCCAAATTTAAAAATTAAATAGGGCAACAAATTCCAAAATTTCCCCCCATCCTTCCTCTCCAAATCTAAACCAATTCCTTTCCCAAGCTCTCACCTTTGGCCGGCAACCGCTCACGCTTCTTATCTTCTTGAATTCTTGAGAGAAACTTCTTTCTCTCAAGGGTAATCTTTAAGGAGAGAAAAGGACGATGTCTACAACACTTCAACCCTATGATATCGATGCATGGTTGATCCACATCTTAACTATGATTTCGTCTACAACGAACAAGGTCTCATCGACATCCTCCGGCCACCTTTCTTCAATGTCAACCTGGAAATAAATATTTCCATCGAGGAGTACTTGGATCGTACCATCTTTACCTTGCCCGAAGCCATTGAAGAGCAGCTTTCCACCATTCAATGGCAACTCACCACCGTCCCATGGTGAGGGTAAACTTTTTCCCTATTCACTTTTCTCCTAGTCTTCTTCTCTTGTAGGTTGTGATTCAAGAATAAGGAGTAATGCAAAGCAATCTGCCAAAATTAGTAAACATAGGATATGAGTTTTATTTTATATGCTTTCTAATCTCTTTGTTAACCTAGGGATGCTATTTAAAATCTACTTAATTTGCATATGTTAAAATTCTAAATGCTTTGGTGATCTAAGTTTTTAGTATGTGATTTGGCCTAAAAAGACTAACCTCTATTTTTGTTTTCTATTATCATTTATTAGCTAATGTTTTAATTATTATTGCTCTTATTCCAAAACGTGTAAGCACTTAACACATTCATTTAAATCATGTCTAGTCCTACATCAATTGTTTTTATCGTTTTTATATCTGATTTAATTCTAGCAACCTAAAAGCATAGAAAACATGCTATGGTACTAATTATCTTCTTTTCATTGATTAGGCCAATAGTTTATTGAGAGAGTTGGTATAGAAAGAAAATTTATGTGCTCTTAGATGATCATTCAATTAAGAAGTAAAAAAATAAGTAGGGATAAATAAGATAAGAATTAGCATATCTCCAAGGTTGGCTCATATCTGGTAAGGCCTTTTATTTCTTCTTATTTGATTTCTTTCCTCCTCCCTCTTTCTTTTTGGATCTTTCTTGCTCTTAGAATTGCACTAAAAGTAGCATATTTTTTAGGGTATGTTAGGTTGGGCTGAACCTAACTTAAGTCAAATAGCTTAAAATAATCTAAGCAATCAAGCGGGATTAAGCCATTTGGTTGATGAAAAAGATAAGCTTCTCTAAGGTGAGATAACTTAGAAAATTGTTTGATTGGTTCTAAGCTTGATTAGTTTTATGAACTTTACACGGGAAGAAACTTACAATGTATATCTTATATAGTTGTAAATTATTACGTAAATGATAAAAGTTTTATTAATTCATAACTGCTTTGATGACATGTAGGCCTATATATAATGAAAAAAAAATGTTATAGAGATGTGAGGAATGGTAATTTACCCCCTAATATCCCATTTTTATATTCCCCCTAATATCCCTCTTTTTTTTAGGCTGGCACAAATCTTACAATGGGGTAGATATGCATTTGCAATAACTTCATCTAAGAAATACACTTAGAATACAACAATAACATCAAGCCTTTATCTAGTATGTGGGGTTGGCTAAATGAATTATTACCTCTATGTTCTTTTAAGAATTAAATTCTCATTTAAATCTCATAAAGAAATGTCTTTCTAATATTTTCTAAACAAGTCTTTTTAGGTATACCTCTAACTTTCTTAACATAAGACAAATATAGTATTTCTACTCTCCTAATCAGGTCATCGAAAGGCGACCATTTTATGTGACCAAGCCATCTAAGGTGACTCTCTCTATTTTTTTTTTTTAATTGGAGCTACTACAACATTTTCATGTATATGCTCATTTCATGTATTGTCTCTAAAAGTAAAGCTACTCATCCATATAAGCATCATCATCTCTGCAACGCTTAACCTAATATTATGCTTCTCTTTTAATGGCCAACATTCTGCACTAAATTAGATGACAAAAAAAGACACTTGGAATCTTACTTCTAAATCAAATGACAAATACGTGCAATAATTGACACAATAACATTAAGCATTTAACATGAGTATTAATGTATTAAATATACAAAATAAGAGTATAAATTGATTATAAAGACTCATTAAATTCAGTATCTGGCATAAGTGCATATATTTAAGGTTATGATATATGTGAAATATTACTGCTAAAAAAATGGAAATAAGGTTATGATATATGTGAAATATTACTGCTAAAAAAATGGAAATATGATGGCATGTAGCTCGCAGTGGTTTCTAGAATTGTTGGTAAGATCAAATTAATCATAGCTTTTTTAACCACTTCAAATTCACAGCTTTTAAAACTGTTGTATTATATTATAATTGAAGATTTTATATAAATAATGTTATAGCCACCCTATAACAGTGATAATGTATTTTTTTTATTCTATTCAATACTAATGTTGAACAAGCAAAATTTTTTATAAAAATCATACATGTGTATAATTATAATATTATAAAATTGGTCATAATGTCTAAATAAGTATATATTAAATCAACTAAAGTTTGTTCATGTTAAATAATTTATGCAAGTCTATCAATTTCTTATATTATTAATTTAAAGGTAAATTTATTTACACTTTCATTTTTTTCTTACAGCTTAGGAGCAGTGAATCTACTTGATCATGAACATTAAGATTTTAGATTAAAATAATAAAGGCGTACATAAAACTAATTTATTTTTGAGAAGTTACTTGTCAAGAAAGGATTATTATATCTATGATTAAAGATAATTTCCTATGCTTTTTATCATCATGATTTTCCTCACATAATTTTACTGGTAATGAGCTTATCATCTAATGATGTATTTTTTCATGACTTTGACGATGCAGTATAATTATGCCACTTTCATTGTTTTTCAATATGAAACTTGCTTCTTATATTAGTGAATTAGCATTAAATGATGCTTGAATTCAAAGCTTGTCAATGTTCAAGGATCTGGATATGCTTTTCTCTAATTATTTTCTCACAACTAATTGCATGGTTGCATGATTATCAAGATACTTGTAATGGTCTATATAAAGGTAAGCATTGCCATTTGTGGGTTGGATTGTGGTTTGAGAATGTTACTTTTTTTTTTTTGTTCTTGAAAATGAAAAGCTAGAAACCATCATATATGGAATATTGATCTTTTTGTTTTATTATGATTACAAATGGGAATAAAAATACTTTAAGTAATTTTAATTTGTATGATGCATGTATTTAGATTGTCAAAGCATTCTTGATTTTATGTGTGGTAGTTTTAAATATTATTGTTGACTCTAAAAATTTGAGCCCCAACCTCTTCGTACTCCATTTTATCAATAGAAAAAGTTTAACAACATTAATCTTCCATGATAAATTCTTAGAAGGCATATAATATTTTTTTATAAGACAGCAGCTAGAGATTTCGTTCTCATTTCAGGAGGATATTATGATATGAGGCATAGTTTCTCATAGGTGCAAAGCCTTTATACCTAATTACCTTCCTCGATTTCGAGAGAAAATTTTCTATTAAGGATAGTTATTATATAGGCAGTAGGTACCTAACCTATAGAGCAAAACTTTAAGTTTTGGAAACTAAAGTTTTAGGATGGTTAGGGTTTTGAAATTTATCACTGTACACTTAAATTGGGTGATAAGGGAATGATGATGAGTCTGATAAAGATCACATTAGTTCCATCATCTCGAGCTATCTTGCCCCTAGTCAACTTAGTTAGAGGAGATAGTTACCCAACTGAACCGAATGATCCTTATTGGTAGCCATAGGTTATTTCGTCCAATGGTGCCTTATAAACTTGAGGTGGGGGTTTGTCGTAAGGGGATACATTTAAGTCAACCTTACGTGACAAAAAAAAAAAGCTCTATGAGTCAATCTTCTAGATCTAGCACAAATGTATCATATAGCTAGTTGCCTCCATCTACATCAAGTTTGGTTATAAAAGAACTTCAACATTAAAAGATCGACAATCTTTGGTAATTTGTGCTTTGGTGCTTACGTTATATCTACTATAAAAAATATAATCAATTGTTCAATGTTCTTCTATTAGAATCTGTCTGATTTAATGTGATAAAATTGAGTAAAATATAGAGTGATAAATTTTATTTTACTTATATAAAATTTCATATTAATGTCTACAACAACCAGAATAATAACATCATACCTTTATATGTCAATATCTATATGTTATATGAAGTGAGCTAATCATCCAAGTGATCAATATCTATATGTTATCAAAACTACTCTCCATCTTTACTATGTTGGAAAATAATCAACTTCAAAATAAATATATAATAGGTCATTAGAAGATGCCTCAAATTTTATTATCATCAAAACAAACTCATTTGATCTACATCTTTTATAGGGACATCTATTGCTTTGTTCAAGACACCAATATAAATTTATGTACATTTTAATATAGCATTGTAAACTTATATAACCTAAAACAGTTCATCACTATGTCTCCACCTCCTTAAGCTTCCTGTTATAACTATCAAGAACTCATTTATCCCAAAAAAAATATTTTGCAATCATAAGTTTGCTTATTAAATCATTAAACAAAATAATACTATAGTGTGATTTGGTATTGAGACCATGAAGAAGCTCGCACCATTGCTGGAACCATAGAATCCAAAGCCATTACACAAGAAGCTTGATATTAGATGACAAAGGGTGATAGGCATCATTTGGAAGATATTTTTACAATAATAATTTATTAATTTCAATTTTAATTAATATGAAATGCTTGTTTAAGAAACGTTTACAATTACTTGAATCCAAACCCTTTTATAGCAGCCGACCAAATTTGTACTATAGATACAATACAATACCTAATTTTTCAATGGATACAAAGGAGAATAAATAAAATATAGATATCTTTAAACTGTAACATTAAGGAATCATACAACCACCAGCAGTCCATTTGATTACATTAAAACTTTAGCAAAATGCAAATGTCATCTTGCAGCTTATGTTCTTATTCTATGAGTAAAAAAGAAATTAAGAAATAGAATTTTAAGCAATATAGACCCCATCTAGTATACAAGAATCTCTTTCCATGCATGAACCTTTAGGACTTCAATTATTAGATTGTGTGATTAGAAATCAGCCATGGAAGGTCATCTCAAATAACAAAATAGCTTATTTTCTACTTTAGGTATCCTTATGCTTCGACTGAACGATAAGACCCTAGTCCATTGGCGACAGAGCTAGGATACATAGATGATAATTGTTCTTTGGAGTGGGTTGATTTTTGGAGAAGTAGTGCAAGGTGAAAAAAAAAAAAAAAAGATATTGTATTTTAGGTGTCCAAGGCTTCTATCCTATCAACCTATGCAATGATGTAAAAGTAGAAGTAATCTTATCTAGTATATTTTACCTTAGTTATTAATCAAAAAGAAAATTTATGGAGCATAAGAAATACACTGTAGTTGGTGCTATGATTGGCTAGATATCTATATACTTGTACTCGTATAGTTGAGAGAGGAATCTCACTTGAAGTTAGAAAGTATTAAAACCACCAATGTGATATATACTGAATGTCCCTCACATGTAACACAAAGAAATATGTACTAGTATTTAATAAGGCTAAATGTCAAAAATCATATGCATATAAATGCAATAGTTGATACATGAAAAAAATCATGCAAGCAAATAATGTATAACAAAACTGATGCAATCCAGTTAACACATGTTATTCTTAAATTTATAAAATCAACACACTAATCATTTAAAATGACCTTTATGTGCTCACAACTATGTTGATTATTATGCATTCAAGTAAAATGCTTAGGTGTATTAACACCTTGATTCATGTAAACTTCAAATTAAATTGGAGATTAATTTATGAATCTATATTGGTAATGAAAATTTATCAAATCACATGCAAATTTAAAATTGAAATTTTTTGAATCTAGATGTATTTTAGTACGTATAAATTATTATTTAACAAAATTAATACATAAAAATTCCTAAAGTGAAAAAATTTTGATCATATCTCAAATGTAAAAGTATTTTCTATGACAATTTCTCATATTAAAAGGACATTCAAGCAATAAATTTAGTAAAAATACAGGAGTAGACCATTGTCAAGGTGGCATGATGCTGCATATTTTGACATATGTTCATCATTCATTACCAATGTAATTCCTGATGAAAAGCATATGTTGAAAGCTCCCAACCAATCTATTTTATGCTTCTTGAACATTCTTGTTAAACCAAATTAAAAAGAAAAATGAAAAGCCAGCCTCTCCCTTTTTAGTTTCATGTACTGGTATATGAACAAGGTATGAAGAAAATAAGATATATTTTTTAGGGGTAAATTGTGGGAAAAGCTTATTCATTTACTATGAAGAATTGTTACAAGAGAAACAAAATAAAACTCAATATGTAATGAAACTAAGCACTGGGCTACAACAAAAATGAGCAAGGCATAACCCCAAAAGATGAAAAGTTACATAAAGATTAAGAGAAGAACACCAATTATAGACTCAAGTGGGCCAAAACTATCTAATGCTTAATCATATTGAGTGTCAAAACCAAGAGCCTTGGTTGCCCAAAAAGGCCATCCACAGGCTCCGGCTATAGTGGAAAGGACAATTCCTAATCATCATTGCCCAATGTGACAAAAATCACAAAAATGAAGCTCCCAACATCTTATTTTCACATTAGTGGCCCTTTTGATGTTATTTATAACAGTGGATGTGCAATTGATGTTATGCCAAAATATTCGTTATTTTCATTCCCTCTAAATGAAGTAAATAATCAGCATTTAGGCAAAAGAGATATGAGTTTTTAAGATAGAAAAGCATGTTGCATATCTTCAACAAATTCAAAAATATGGAGCATACTTGGTATTTGGAGAAAAGGGAAAGCAAGAAGAAGGATATTGCAAAGGATAGCATAAGTAAAATCACATTAAAAAAAATGTTATGTGTTATCCGGGCTCAAAGAGCAAAAAACACACTTCCACCTACAACATCCTAAGAGAACATCTTTTGTCCCATGTAAATTTCTACCAAGAGACCTTAACATTATTGGAATAGTAAGCTTGCTTGAAGCAATTCAAGTTAGGATTCAGACACCCACGCCACAATATGTATCAGCTTCCTTTTTATTGCTAAACTGCACCATACGTATAGTATAAAAAATCACAATAGAGAGGATCCCAGGATTGCACCCCAAACCATTATTAATGAAAGAGAAGGGAGTAAGACTATTGAAACTAAATAACAGGATGGACCCAGATAAGATTTCAAATAAAATTTTCCATTCACACAACAAGTTCTAAATATAAGAAAACTTTCCTTCATCTTTAACAAGAAACTTAATATAAGGTTTAACAGATCCTGCAAGAATTTTAAAACATCCGAAAATTTAGAGCCTTTAACCATAGAGTTCTTTGCATTCCACCACAAGAAAGGAGACTTTGACCATCCCAAAATCTCCAAAGTAGAGAGCACTTATCAACAAAAATAAGGGCAGAAAAAGCTGGAAGGCTAAGGCCTCCACCTTCTCTGGGTTTACAATATTGGACTAAGAAACTAGCTGCATTTAATAGTGCAATGTCACCATAGTACAAGAATCTAGAGCCAACTCTGTTTAATAATTTATGACAAGTTTTAGGTAATATAGCACCTATAATCCACTATTGCAGATAATGAATTTAAGATATTATAATCTTTTAGCAAAAGAGAGAGACTTTGCTTTCCATCCATCAAGAAGAGCGAAAGATTTGTTCATAAGGGGATAGAAATATTGAATGAGGAGTCTTTTAATGGACGTGAGTATACCAAAGTAGGTATTTTTTTTATTAGCACTTGGGATGTTTAACATTTGGTTGAGATGTATTTGATTGATAGTGTTGTTCAAGTAAATAATGGAACTCTTAGAAGTGTTTTTTCTAACCCAGAAAGATGTTTAATGTGATTATGTATGTCTATTAAAGCTTGTAAGTTTTAGTTACTAGCCTTTCTAAAGACGAGAAGGTCGTCAAAATACAAAAGGTAGGCAATATGAAAGCCAATATGAGCAGTAGAGATGTTGTGAGAATTAATTTCCTATCAAAGAGATTATAAAGATCTTTCATTCCAATACAACATATGGAGGAAAACATTGACTTAATCCAAAAGAAGAAGAGAATAAGCCTTTTGAATTTGAATTGATACATACTAAATAATACAAATTATCAATACAAGTTTTAATCCAGCTAATGAACATTGGTGAGAACCCATTTTGTTGCATTATGATAAGAAAAAATTCTCAAAAGAAAATATCAAATACTTTAAAGATCTCAGGTTTGGCATAAAAGAAGCCATTTTTCTTGGGTTTTTTTAAGTCATCAAGAATTTTCTTATCCATTTTAACATTGTGTGGTTTTTTTATCAATGAAACATGCTTGACTAGGATGAATGATATTAGGCATGAGGGAGTTTAAGCTTGCTTTTTTTTTTTTAAATAGTTTTAGAGGTGTTGCATGGAGAAATGGGCCAATAATTTAAAAATTATTTGCATTTTAATTTTTTGGTATAATAAAAATCCCACTGGCTTTGCTTTTTATGCAAGTAACTTTTGAGGAAGAATTATCTGACAGTTTTGCAAATATGACTCCCAACCACCTCCTAATAAGAAGCTTAAAATTAAAGGTATGACCATCCGGACCACAGGAAATCGATCTAGGGAAAGAGAAAATCATAGTTTTAGTTTCCTCATTCTGTAACTGGGATAGTTAGAGAAAATATGAGGTGTTTTGGAACCTTCCCATACACTAGATGAGTGACATCACTATCTTTCTTGAAAATTAAAAGACCCTATAGAAATGAATAGCTGCCTCGACAATACTAGTAAGATCAATAAATGTCCCTAGAAATCATTCTATAATGCAATAGTGATTTTTCCTAACATTTATTTTCCAAGAAAGAAACTTGAGGTTTTCCTTCCCATTCTTAAGCCACTTAGCCCAACCTCATTGAATTTCTCAAGAAGCACAAGCATTATAACCAAGTGGTACCTTTAATAAGAATTGTGTGCAAGTCAAGTGGAAAGTCCTGGAACAGCTTTTTATTTCTCTTTGTGATAGTAAAAAGGCATATACTTTCCTCACTGGAAAAGGCTACAATGGAAGAATGAACTGATTAAGGGAATTAAGGGCTTCATAGATCACTTCTCACTTCTACACTTAAAAAGCTCCTCCATCAATTAAAAGTAGGATAGATAAAAAAACAAGATTCTTACAGCAAAGAAGTAAATTTTTGAAGTTATCCTTATTCCCTGTGACTGCCATTTGGATAAGCCCACCGTAGCCATAATGACCAAGAATTCTGAGACTTTTCGAAGGCTGACGGTGGCTTGGAGGTTTCTTTTGGGGAGAATCTCTTATGGCTCGTGGCAAGGGATAGGTATTAGATGGGAATGCCAGTCGTAGGGAATAAGGATGACTTCTAGAGTCGCTGAAGTGTAAGAGATCTGACCACTGTCCGTACGCCGATGGCTAAGGAGGATAAGGCAAAGACCTCCATAATGTTCATATAGACCGTTAAGCACTACCTGGGCTAATAAAAAAAAGAGCATATGGATAATTAAAATTAATAGTTGGAGCATAAGGGGAGAAAATTTAAAATAAAACTATGCATCAAATGGATTCGCCTTAGCAAAGTTTTAAAATTTTAAATAGTTTGGCATATTCTTCACAAAATTGAAGAACTTTTCAAACTATTTGGAGAGTTTTTATGTCTAAATTTAATAGTTTGGCATTTTTTTCCTCTCCCCTTGCTAATGCTCGAATAATGCTCATTGATGATCGAATAAATGTTAATTGACATCAGCAAGTCAAATCAATTGGGCATAAATAGGTTAGGTGATTTATTTATTTAATACGTTAATTTACTAGTGGATTGATTTTATTTTGTATTGTTTATTCTAATTTTAAATATTTTTAATATTTTTACATTAATATAACAGATTAATATTATTCATTAAGATTTTATTTAAATTTAAAATGTAATTTATAAATTTTGTACAAACTAATTTATAATTAATTAATAATTCATTAATTGTTGAAATTATTATTATATTAATTATTGACATTTGATATGTAAACAAATTAATAATTAATTTTTGGATTTTACATAAATTAATTATTATTTGAAAATTAATTAATATACATGAAAATCCACCAATTAATTATTGATGACAAAATTACTTGAGGAGAAATAGTGATTAATTAATTATCAAGTTTATTAAATTATAACTGAGTTAAAAATAAATTTGTAAGTTAATTAATAATTGCTTTATACATTACAAGGAAATTAATTAAAAAAGTCTTTTGAATTAATTTAAATTAATCACTAATTAAAACTTTTTTAAATTTTCTTTAATTTATATTAAGATTTGAGAGTGGTTGAGAATGATCTTAATTTATATGAAGATTTGAGTTTAGACCTTCAAAATGTATTGGTCATCTATGAAGAATATTCGAGGCATCCCCAGTAAAGAAAGGTTTGATGATGCATGCAAAAAAATGCATGCTTGTATAGAACGAGCCAGTGAGAGACTGTTGGAGCAAAAGGTAGATGCAAATGAGATATTTTTGTGTTGCATACATAAATGGACAAAAGATGAGGATAATGCCCTTTGGCATGTGCATGATGAGGTAATAAGGGTAAAACTTTATAAGACGAGATATTTTCTAAATATCGTCAGTTATAAATATGTTCATATGAGGTTGTCGAAAAAAATTAGGCATCATCTAAGTCCTATCCACCTAAAAGTGTTGAGCCAGATATTGGCTGCAACAACCTTAACATCGAGCATGCGATTTTATATCGTAAATAGCACTTATAACGAGTTCATATTAGATTTTTATATCGATCTAATGAATGAGCTATTACCCGAAGGTAAGCCTAGACAGTTTTTGAATGATAAGGATTGACAAGACCTTTAATATGAGTTTGAGTTTCTTCTCAAGTGCTATCCAACTCAAATTCAGCTCCAAGCACGTCTACTTATGTTGCTTAAGAAATATAAATATATAGTACAATATATGTTTGCTTCTATTGTATTTTCATTATCTTGCTTATTATAGCTAATATCTTAGTGGCGAAGAAATAACACTATATAGTCCTTTCTTTATCACTTGCAGTTCTATTAACATAGTTTATATGATACTAATAGTTTATGTTATATTAATGAAGGTTAGCTATTCTTGATTATTATACCTTTTAGGCATTAAATTTTTTTCTCTATCTAAGGCATATATTAAATGTTAATATATGATATATTAACTAGAAAATTAAGTAAATTATCACTAGAAGCATATTTATAAAAAATTAAATATATTATAAGATAGAGTTATATGATTTTCATAGAAACCATATGAATATAATATACATAAATGCAAAGTAGTCTCATCTTCGGCATGGAAGGGGGTCTGTGCCATGGGTATATTTGGTAGGTGGTCATCGAGCTCTCAGTTGTATATTTGCCCCATCATTATTATCCTCTTATAAGATTCCTGATTCTATATGTCCTTATTATAAAAGAAAATCTTGTTGAGTCAGAGATTCTAACAAACCCAGCAAACCCATCCAATCAAGAATTTGCATACTAGATGAGGTGTACAGATCAAAATGCTCTCACTGGTTGACATCTTGGGTAGTGCCGACATTTGAAAGCCTTCACCGACCGAAGTAAAATAACTTGAAGATGGTATTGCACTATATGGATCGACTCCACAAGCCATTGAAGGTCCACCCACCTCAAAAGCTGATGGAAAGAGATGACCTCTAGTGTCGACGTACATCGAATGCCTCAGTGGTTGGATGTTCTCAACATAAACTTCAGTGCTTACATTTCTTATGGGTGCCTCTTAAATTGATTTCCTCGACCCCTCTATATGGGTTCAACATATGTGTGTTTTCTTAATAGGTGGTGAATGATGCTCTATTGTATCAAATGTGCAATAGTCAATATACAATAATATATAAGCCTTGCCAACTATCTCAAACCATCATTTATTGCTTCTTGCACCGAGGCCGCATTATGCACTTAACCTCCTACGAATGAGTGGAGCATGTCTTTATTATAAACATAGTAGTTCACATGTGACAAAGATTACTAGAACTTTGAGGGAAGAAAAAATTCTATAATTTAGAAATTACTACAGCAAGTAAACTTACTAATAGTCTTTCCCTGGGTGACCTTGGATATAAAATCTTTAGAGCCTCCACTGATGGCCTCAATAAGTAAATTGACACTCATAACTTTTAGCATCTTAAATATCTGGTTAGCTCCCAATTTCCACTACCCACTAGTATGTGTAAATAAGTGATATAAGCTAGTTGATTATTCCATATCTTAATGTAAGTATGATATTGAAACAGCCAATCAACACCTATCTGAACACATCCATATATCCTTCTAAAAGTGTGATTAATGGGCTGAATATTAGAAGATTGCATGCTACAAAATTATCACATAACCATTTTAGCCAAGTTCCACTCGATTTGCTTCCAACAAATTAATGAAACACGTGTAGTCCATATATCAAATCCTACATGACAAATATTAGGCAAGCTTGCCATTATAGCCTTCATGTATGGATTTATGGTGAATTGGCTATGTTGTAAAACATCTAACTCATCTCTATACATCAACATGTTGTTAGCAGGTACTTCATAAATACTATCCACCACCCACTTATAGGTGTAAATTTTTGTTATATAAATTTATAGCCAGGTGAAGTTCTCATGTAATAATGGGAAGAGGAAGTCACCTGCACCCAAGTGCTGAAGGAATTTTTCTGTTGTTTATGGACTCGAGTAAGAGGATTCAAAATCCAGTTGCATATTCGCTTCTCTCGACCGACAATTTTTTCGCTGGAGTTCAAACAGAGCAAATATTGCTAGTATTAAAGAAATAGTTAAATTATATTGAGAGGCATTTTGAAATTTGGAGTGCTGAAGGAATTTTTCTGTTGTTTATTGATTCGTGTAAAAGGATTCCTGCATGTTCTTTCTGATTTTTAATTGATTTCTATAAACATAGAGCAGCTACTGCTACAGTAGAACTGCTATGGTTTATGGGAGAATTTTTGTGTCTGGTTACTGAGTTGGGAAGATAATTTCTTTTTTTTAGAAATCTCTATAGCTGTTGAAAAGGAAATACAGAGATAGGTTGCTGCCGAGTTCATATTTTTTTTTTATAACTATTGGGAAGAAGTAGAAAAGTGAAACTTAGAAGTAGGTATGGAAATTCAATTCAAGGTTGAATCTATATTTTTTTATATAAGATTGTTGTAGATTATTAGTTGTTGGAATTTAATAAATGAGTGCTGAAAATAAGATTTGCTATATTTAATTTACAGAAAAGAGTGGTTAGCTAAAATCAATAGGAAAAAAAATGAAACTAAAAATTTAGTGCTGTTATATGATTGTTATAGTGTTGAAGCTGATTAAAGGTTATTGAAATTTGTTAGGAATAAGGAAAGGAGAATGAGAAAAGAGAGGTAAGGGAATAATTTGAAGTGGGATAAAGAAGAGTTCAATTGAAGTGGTATACAAAAGGAGAAAGAATCAGAATACTTTAGGTGAATCAGTTTACCCAACTATTCTGGAAAATTAGGTGAGATACCTAACAATGCTATAGAAATTAATAAATGTTTTCTTTATCTGAAATTCATATTTATTCAATTTTTTTATGGTTGATAGCATTTATTTTAGTTTTCTCCAATTTATTTCAATTTATTCAGGACTGTGATTATTCATAAAGTACTTTTTATAGTTGCATATGTCATGAGGACTAAAAAGGATTACTATTAGGAAAGTGATTTAAGCCATATGTTGTGGATAAGCCCGTACAAGTAAAGGTGAAAGACCTGACGAGGTAAGCCTATACTCTCAAGTCTATAAGTGGGAATTTGGACCCAACCCTGAATTGAGAGAAAAGTTTCAATTCTAAAAGTTGGGAAGCTAGACCCAACTTTGAGTTGGAAAGCTGAAAGGATGCAAAAGCTTAAAACCATAATATGACATGTGAAAAGGATGTTGAATAATTAGCAAAATGAAAAGTAATGCTATATTTTCCTGTGATTCATGTCAAAGGTGCTATAACCATGTTATTATTTAATCACGAATGGCATGCCTTTTTAAATGGTTAAAATATTATTATTAATTCCTAAGCATTGCTTATGTATTTCATTGAGCCATAGCTCCTTAGCAGTGGTTATACTGCAGGTAAGGGAAAGGAGCCCATTGGGCACTAGGTGAGAATAAGGTGATCGTTCATTTTTGTTGTAAATATGTTTTGGTGTATAAAAAGATGTTAGAGGAGAACTGAAGGATTTGTATAAACCTTTTGGTATGTAAGTAAATTTTAATAGTTTTAGTAAAGCTTTGTATTTATTTTAATTATGTTTGATGTTTAGTAAGGTATAATGTATTCTTCCATTATTAAGTGTGGAGTAGGATATATTGAAGTCTTTCTCGATGAAAGTTTGTTAGGGATGTTAAGCCCTATAAAATTGGCCCAAGCTAACAAAGAGGGTGGGGTGAATTGGTATTTAAAAAATTCTTTTCACAAAGAAGTAAAATCACATAAACCAAAATCACACCACAAAAAAAATAAGTGCGGAAATTCAAGTGCAGAAGTAAGAAACAAGAACACAGAAATTTATAGAGGTTAGATCAACTTGACCTACGTCCACTCCCTTGAGGTACCTTTCGAGTATTTCACTACAATTGTGACTCTCCTTTAGCCCCCACAGCTAGGCGGAGAAGCCTTTACAAAGAACCTCTTTTTGCCACCCCGGTAAGGCAGAGAACCTATCTCCTTTTGCTTCCTCCTGAAGCTGGCAGAGAACCACTATCAGTTGCTGAATCCTTACCTCTATCAATCCTTCCATGGACGAGAAACTCTAGAAGAAGAAGAAGTAGAGCGATCCTTGAAGCAACCCTTGTGAATCCCCTCACAAGCTACCCCTCACAAGATCCTCTCTCTCTCTCTCTCTCTCTCTCTCTCTCTCCTCAAGGTCTTCTCAGGTCAAGGCAGTAGCAAAAGATGTTGAACAAGAGCCCTTACAAAGAAGAGCTTCAAAGGAGCTCATTAATTGTAAGTTGCCGACAATATCGTCCAGGATGATATGGAAACCGTCCTAGCCGATCAGTATAAATCGCAGAAGATCGGCCAGAGCATCGCCCTGAATGCAAATTGGACGATTAAAAATTGGCTTGATCATCCATGATGATATCACGATCATCCCGGCTAATTAGTTCAAATAAGAGAAAAATCATCCAGAGCATCACCCTGAATTTGTGTTGTCCGATATTAATCATCCGGAAGTAACTAGGGATTTTTGAATAGATCATCCGGGCAGATCCTACGATCATCCAGGATGATGTGATCGTATCAATCATCCTTAATTACTTCCTTGATTTGTCTGATTAATTAAGGCATCATTGTGAATATCGTCGAGGTCGATCAAAGATCGTCTTGGCCTATTTCCAAAAATATAGAATACCTTAATTATTTATGGCGACAATTTCTTTCTATTTTGATCCTATCATCCTGGCCGATACAAGTTTCGTCCAGGACGATTTGCTAATGACAGCTTTCCTAATTAAGAACCCTTGATTAGATTTTTTTTGTTTTAAGCCATATCGTCCAGGCCGATGTAAATATCATCATGGCCGATTTGAGTAAAAATAGAAATTCTAAGTCTCTTAAGTGTGTGTGTGTAGGGTTACTTTGTATTAGTCACACCAAAGATTACAATTGACTCAAAAAGGAAAAAAAAATAAATTACAGACTAAATTAACCCTAGTCTACTCCATCTTTAGCTGATTCTAATTTTCGTCCGATCTTTGGGTCTTGAAAAGTCAATAGAGGAAAAAGCAAGATTTGTTTGCTATCATCAAAATCATAATCCAAAAATAGATTTGTAACACTCGGTTATCCTCCAGTTTGAATGTTAGAGGGTGAGCCAAACTAGGGTGTGACAAATGTTGTCCTAACCCAACAACAATATGCCCTATCATTATTGGACCATCCACATGAATCCCCAACAATATTTGAATAACATGTAAAATTATGGTCATCTCACCAATAGTCAAGTGGAACATGTCTGTAGTAGTTATATCATATCTTAACCAAAGAAGAAAGAAGATGATGGTCTAGACTAATGAATTGCAGGTGTCAGATGTAGTCAAGTCTGAGATGATATAAAATATATATAAATAAATGGCGCTCAATAGGGCACTTTAGTGCTATGCGTAGATGCATGAATGCCACTAGTAATCCAGCTTGAAAGTAAATTAATGACATATGATTGTGGTGGTATTGTTAGAAAAAGTGAACATCAAATTTAAATGTTATAAATAAATACCTCATCTTGATCGTTCACTTTTGTGACGCTCCCAAGGCATAAATGATGTATGTTATGACCCCTACGCCACTCTTTCTGCCTACCTGTCCAATCTGTTATGACTACAAAATCAAGTTAATTTGGTATGTCCTATGCAGGAGCATATGAAGTTGCTATTAGCCCTTTCTCTAGAATTTTTTGGGGTATCTATAATAGAGAGAGAATGAGAGAAATTTTGTTCAATGGCTAATATCTTGTTACCTAAGTGATGATCAACACAATTTTAATTTTGGACAAACAAATAAGAGCCATGGGAAGGTTCAAGAGAGTTTGAATCCACATGGTGGGTTATTGGAGAAGTCATGCTTGAAGTGATGATTAGAGAGTGGTTGTTTTGAAGAATATTGCCACATTAGCAACCTAGATGTCATGGGCAAGCTATGGAATGTATAATAATGATTTATAACACAATTTAAGAGTTAGGGTGGTTAAATTTAGGTTAGGTTGGCAACGGGCCTCTAAATTTGGGTTTTAGAGGGTTTGGTCAACACATTTAGTTGACTTGGGTTAAACCATGGGTTAAGTTTGATGTCACATATGCATAGGGTCAAGGGATAGCTACTACAATAATTTATAGAATTTAATTCCATAAGGGTTGGGTTTGGGTTCAAGAAAAGCCCTTTAGGTGCACTTAATTCAATCCATATGGCTAAATTAAGTGGGCCCAAGGGTTGAAATATTTTTTGGAAGGCTCATAATGACCCAATGAATAGTCCCCATTAGTATGGTGCATTGATTTAGTCAAAACCATTGGTTTTCAAATTTTTAATAATTTATATGAGTTTTTGGTCAACCATGGTTGACTTGGACAACCAAGGTTGACCAAGGGTCAAAGTTGGGTCTAACTAATACAAAATGATATTTTGGACTTATTGGAGGTGGTCCCAAGATTTGGCTAGGTCATTTGGTTCAAAATATTTTTTGAGTGCTTATATAGCCCTTTGGGCAACCTAGGTTGACTTAGACAATCAGGATTGACAAGGGTAGGGTTTAGGTTCAATTTAATCCAAATGTGATTTTGAAATTATTAGAGGTGATCACAAGGATTGGTGGGGTATCCATGAATGAAATGTAGGTTTAAGGGCTTAAAGGGCATTTTTGTCAACAAAGGTTGACCATGGGTTGCATTTAGGTTCAGTGCATCCCAAATGATAAAAATGATATGTTAAAAGGGGTTTTAGAATTTGGTTTGAGTGAGCTATGTTGAAGTTTTAGGTAAATTCAATTTCAGGAGGTTTTAGGGTTTTAGGGTTTATGTGGCTTTATGATCAACCTGTTGCGGATCTATTTTATGGTTTATGATTTTGATGATATCAAACACTTTTATTTCTCTATGTTTTCCTTATCTTATGACATTTCAGGTCCACACGATCAGACTGCAATTTGGAACCAGCTAAAGATTGGGTAGACTAGGTCTGAGTCAGTTTTTACCTTTTCTCCTTTCTTGAGTCTATTGTATTTGGTGTGACTCCTGATGCTTTGTAACTTAGAAGATTTCTAACTGTTTCCTAGAGTTTACTATTTTTGGTAACATCGTCTGGGACCTTTTTATATCGGCCTGGACGACCGGTTCAAAAGCAGAAACCCTGATTAGGGCGTCCTTATTAAAGCAGCCTCATTATACAAAAACATAATCCTAGACGATTTTGTATCGGCTAGGATGATAGGCTCAAAAGAGAAAGAATCTTCTGCCATATCTATTTAGAAATTACTTATTTTGGAATCGTCCAGAACTCTTTTCAAAATGATTGTCTGGCTGATAGTCTGTGTTTTGAACTAATCGTACAGGATGATTTATTATTATCCTGGACGATAGGAACACCTTTCTTCTATTCATCCAAGATCGTCCCGGCTGATTAGGCTTAAATTGCACTGATCGTACAGGACGATATAAATATCATCCTGGATGATATTCTAGGAAACTTTCAATTAATGAGCTATTTTGAAGCTCTTCTATTTAAGAGCCATTGTTCAATATTTTGAGCAATCTTTTACAACTGTCTTAACCTGAGAAAGTCTAGAGGAGAGAGAGAGGGGGGGGAGAGAGAGAGAGAGAGAGAGAGAGAGAGAGAGAGAGAGAGAGAAGGGATCTTGTGAGGGGGAGCTTGTGAGGGGGATTCACAAGGGTTGCTCCAAGCATTGGTCCACTTATTCTTCCAATAGAATCTCTTATCCTTGGAAGGGTTGGGAGAGGTAAGCTTCAGCGATCAATCAAGATTCTCTGCCTGCTTCAGGAGGAAACAAAAGGAGTTGTGTTCTCTGCCTTGCCGGGGGTGGCAAAAAGGAGGTGTTTGTAAGGGCTTCTCTTCCTAACTATGGGGGATAAAGGAGAGTCACTTTGGCAGTGCAATACTCGGAGGCCGCCTCCGGGGAGTGGACGTGGGTCGAGTTGACCGAACCACTATGAACCCTTGTGTTCTTTTTTACTGCTTCCGCATTTAATTTTTCTGCACTTATTTTCTGTGGTGATTTTGGTTTGAGTTTTATTGTGCTTTGGTGAAAAGATTTTTTAAAATACCAATTCACCCCCCTCTTGGTTAGCCTTGGGTTAGTTCATAAGGGCATAACATCCCTAACAGACTTTCATAACCATGGTCAACAAGGGTCCTCCAAGGGTTCAATATATCATGTTAATGATAATGATCATGCTTTTTAGATTTGAAACATCCTTTAAGACCAATTTCTACATGATGACATATCTAGTAACATAGGTTATAAATATTTAAAAGTCAATTATTAAGGGGTAATTTTGTATTTTCATGATCATATCACTAAGAATTATTTGGTGATTATTAAGTAATTGACCACATGATCTAACGATATTCAGGGCTTATTATCAGGTGATTGTTTTAAAGTCATTGACTTGATTACTATGCCAAAGCATTGTGATGAATATGATTTAAACCTTGAAATGGAGTTAGATTATTTGAATGTGAATATTTAATTTTTTATTTTATGAATTAACTTCTCTAAAAAAATGAAATCAACACACACCAATGATCCTAATATTAAATTGAGTAAAGTAAACACAAATGCTCTACTATATCAAGAAATATTCCAAATTATGGTAGAAAGACTCATGTATTTGGTTCATACTTAACCAAATATCACCTTTATGTTTAGTCTAGTAGTTAATTCATGCATGTACCTTATCAAGAATACAATAATGTAATTATTATAATTCTTAGATACCTAAATGGAAGCCTCAAAAAAGCACTTTGCTTCAAGAAGAGAGAATAAAAAACATTAGAAGCCTATATTAGTTCTAATTTGGCAGTATCTAACAAAAGATCCACCTTTGGTTTCTTATACTTATACATGGACTAATCTTTTAACCTGGAATAGAAAAAGTAAAATGTAATAGTAAGGAGTGGTGCAGAAGAAAAACTTAGACCATTGGACAATGAAATCAGTAACTAAATATGTCTCAAATTACTCATAAAAGAACATTCAATTATTAAGACTCCTATGGTTTACTATTATAACAAAAATAACATTATATTGTGCTGGAGCCTAATATGTGATGCATCAGTCTTCACCAACATTAGAAGAGCTTGACTTCAACAAGCTGATTGTAATTGGAGAGTCATCGCAAGGGTGTTAAGGCCAAATATCTGAAATGTTGAAAGTAGGGGACATATTATTATCGGGTGAAAACTCCACAATATATGTATTGTCATTGATTTTAGAAATGATCGGAACAGGGCCAATCATTCAGCAATTAAGTTTTGTGTTTGTGCCTTGTTGGAAAATGTTCATGAAGCATTCAAACCATGACATGATCACCGACATCGAATAGTTTCTATGTTCGGTGAATGTCTGCAACTGTCTTATATGATTGATTGGCCTTGAAGAGCTATTGGAAAACTTCTTGTAACATTTGAGAGGAATTACTAGTGAAAGTTGAAGTTGTCTCAGATTTGTACTTTGCACACAAAATAACATCCAATTCAAGATTAGGTAGTTTAGTCTAGATAATGCTGAAAGTAAACTTACTTGTGAAACAGTGTACCATATAGTTATAAGTGAATTCGACAGAGCTTAACATATCTTCCCACTACTTGGGATAGTCTTGAAGTAAACATCAAAGCATGTTTACAGAGGTACGATTGACAACTTCAATTTTTTGATCGAACTAAGGATGATAAGCTGAACTAAGGAAAAAATTTGTACCCTACCGTATACATAATTCACGCTAAAAGTGGTTTATGAATTTGACATCCCTATCAGAGGTGAGTCTTTGAGGTAGCCCATATAGCCAAATGACTTGATGAAAAGAAAGCCAATGTTAAGTGCATTTGATGTTTTCTTACATGATAGGAAGTGTGCCCTTTTGGAAAAGTGATCAACAACAACCATGACCGAGTCGTCACGTCATTTTGTTTGGAGTAGACCAAGGATGAAGTCAATACTAAGGTCTTCCCAAATGGTGTCAGGAATTGGCAATGGAAAATAAATACCTATGTTTTGAGAGAACCCCCCTTGTATCCTTGGCAGATATAACAACAGTCTACAAAGCAATATACATCACGATGGAGGCAGGGCCAATAAAAATGTGACTATAAATAATTTAGTGATTTATTTTTGCTGGCATGAGCTACGGGTCCTCCAGAATGGGCCTCACAAACTAGTTGTTGTCACCAAGATGACAAAGGAATACAAACCAAGTTGTTTCAAAAAAGATAGCCATATTGAATAGTGAAACCGAAAATTTTTTCCTGAAGTTAGTAGTGATTCTAGAATTCTGCAAAGTTAGGATCAGTTGCATAAAGCTCCTTAAGATAAGTAAAACCTTAAAATTTGGTTTATAGTTGAGTTAGAAGAATCATCTTTCCACTAAGAGCATCAGCAATGGTATTGTGCTGGCCGGATTAGTGTTTCAAAATAAAGAAAACTTTTGGAGGAAGGTGACCCAGCATGCATGTATACAGTTAACATGTTTTTGAATATTAATGAATTGACGTGCTCTATTGTCAATACAAATGATAAACTCCTGATGCAGTAAATAATTTTACCACTATTTAAGAGCATAGAAAATTGAGTACAATTCTTATTCATAGGCTGACCACCATTGGCAGGACGAGCAAAGCTTTTCTCTTAAATTTGCAAACAGCCTCCCTTAGGATAACACAAGTCATATATAAATGTAATTAATGTATCTCCTTCATTAGTTTAAGAAAATTGTTTGAGAATTTAGAACTATTGGTTCTAAACCATCTCTAGCGATGAATCAACAATTCGAAGTGCTTTTCTTGCATATTCGACTGCCTATATAAAAAGCGTTAGTTTCACTAGTGAAAATTTTATTAAAATTTGGAATGGAAAGAACAAGGGCAGATGTCAAAGCCTTCATAATAGACTCAAAACCTTTTTGAGGTCGATCACCTTAGCGAAAGGTTTTAGATTTTAAGTAGTTTGTAATATGTCACATAAGTATACTAAATCTCTTAATGTTCTTGCAATAAAAATTCACTAATCCATGAATGCTACGAACTTCAAAGAAGGAATTCAAGCTGGGCATATTGAGGATGTTTGTAATTTTCTCTGGATTCATCTGGATCCCTTCCTTGGATACCACAAAGTTGAGGAATTAAACTTGGGAGGTAGTAAAGTCACATTTTTTTTTGAGGTTGAGAAATAGTTAATGCTCCCGTAATAATTCAAAGAGCTATTTTAGATGGTCTCTATGTTGCATCAAAGTGTTACTGTAAATTAAAATATATTCAAAGTATGAGATGCATAATTTTCCCTAAACCAATTTTATTATATCTTGCATCCTTCTCATAAAGGTGGAGGGCACGTTGTATAAACCAAATAGCATGACTCTCCACTCATAGAGTCTGAATGGAGTTTTAAATTCTATTTTCCATTTGTCACCAGGAAAAATTAATATTTGGTGGTAGCCGCTACATATATCAAGCATGGAGAACACTGACAATCCAACCAGTTTATCTAGAAGTTTGACAATCCAGGGAACGGGAAAATGGTATTTGATGGTGATTTTGTTTATATCTCTACTACCCACATATAGATGTCATTCACTATTCTTCTTAGGTTCAAGCAAGATAAGAATAACACAGGTGCTAATACTTATTTGGAGGAGCTATTTGTTCTATAGGTATTCAATGATTGATTGGAGAATCTATTCTTCGTTGGTATTGAGTAGAATGTTAGGTTGGTTTGGCAATGTAGCATTACAAAGAAAATCAATTTGATGCTGAATGTTTCATAAAGATGAGAGGGTGGCAGAGAGCTCTTCAGTAGAGATGGAGTTGAACTCTTCCAATAGAGTACAAATTTCATTAGGAATGTGGTATTATAATGAACTTGTTGAATCAGTGACCACCAATGCCCATATTGAATCAGATTCCTCAAACTGAGTAACTTCTTTGGTATGGATATAATCTGTATCACTACCTGGCCAGTGTGCTATGCGAAGGTAATTTGTTGTAATAACCCTTATTTTGACTTTGTCAAATTTTTTTGAGTCATTATTACTCTAAATCATAAACCGTCTTAGCCACATTTTTGTTATTATAGTATTTTACTTGTATGATTTTTTTCATAATTTTTGGACACCAATGAAATTCCATAAAGAATTGACACCTGTCAATACAAGTGAGAATTCGAGACCGTTAGGTGCCTATTTATCAAATAATTTCGTTAATATGTTTTAAATAAAATGATTTATTTATGCATATTTTTATAATTTTTGAATTCTTAAAATGATTTATTTTAATATATATTAAATAATTAATTAAATTAAATATTATATTAATATTATATTAAAATATCTAAAAGCATTATAAGATTTTTATTTAAATCCATTTTCACCTCTTTAATTTAACAATAGAGAAATGGGTTGAGTTTTTTAGAGAGAAGAGAGACAAGAGGAAACCTAGATTTGAAGGTCGCAGTGCAACTTTCGTAAGTTGGGCTAATTAAGATATTTGCTCATCTCGTTGTAAGGAACCTTTATCTTATTTTATATTTCAAAGATTTTTTGTTTATGGTAGTTTTCTGATCAAATTTGAATTTCTGTTACCGAAAAATGTGAATAACATTGTATTGGCAAAACTTTCACCGCATAACCTTTTCTGTATTATAGAGATTAAGATTATGAATATTTTGAGTATTTATTTAAGATTTTTTACTGAGTGATTTTGAAAATATAATAATTTTTATCTACTCAAAATTTTTTTTGATGTCTAAAAATAGTGATTTAATTCAACTAAAATTTCAGATTAAGTTTACTATGCTGACGAGCAAAGAGTGACGACTCCATTTACCGAGCCAATGACTTATTAACACTGATACTAAACATCGTGATAGCTAGGACTTCTTACTTATTTAGTGTGACTATTGAAAAGCATGTTCTTGAGACATTTTTCTTATTATTATATGGATTTCTTGTTACTAAACAAATTTATTATTATACATTATTTTACTGCTTCTGACACTTAATTATTATTTTTACTGTTATATACTAATATTATTGATATACTGTATTGATATTAAATATGTGATATATTGAGCATGTGATATAGTGCCTTTATAGTATGTATACATTAGGTAGCTCTAGTGATTATTGCTTATTAAAAGATAAGAATAATTCTTTCAAATTAGTTTCTTGGGCACCACATTTATTCTCATGGAGCTCTGGTAATAATTTTAGGCGTTTGCCTTTCCACTCTTGGGAATAAACATTATCTCGACCATCATAGGTATCATCGTCGTTTGAACTTCCATAGCCATCCTAAAATTAGATGGCATGCATCCATATCTAATGGTGAAGGTCACCTGGTACATTTCGGTTTCCTGAACATCAATGCCCACTTTTACCCAACAAATCTTATATTTTTATGGATTTCTTATTATTTTGAGCTCAAGGGCTTGAACTAAATACCGAGAAAAGATGTTTTTAGTGCAGCCACTATCAATCAAGAGTTCGTAAACCTTGCCATTGGGTAAAATAGGGTTAAGTGTCGTGAAGAGTCTATATTTATTATTTCATTTATTTCACTTTTCTTCAGTCAACTCATGTATCTGATAAATACTAAAATTGGGATTGTACACATGCACACTCAAGGGTGTGAGATAGTGACAAAATTAGAAGTTTAATTTTCTAGACTAATTATACTATACAATATATATAGTACTATATAATCAGTTATTCCAAAAATCATTAAAATAGCTAATTATGATAATTAACGTCATTTAAACTAATCATATTATATAATACATATCGTACGTGATGATTAGTTGAAATTATGATTTCAGTTGCCAATCACCATTTAGGCAATATTTTTCTAATTTAAAATTTAAACAAATCTTACCATATAATAGGTATTATACCATACAATAGCTATTATATAATATGATATAATTAAATCTTATCTAAATTAATCATATAATTAAGGAATGATTTTGGATTAATTGATCTAGACAAATCATACTGGATGATTGGAGCCAAGCATACTAAATGACCCGATCTCTACATGGGACAATACTTATTCATTAGCCATCATACGTGATAATAATTCAATTCATTTAAACTAATCGTACTGGATAATGCCTTATATCATACTAGATGATCTGTCCAATCAGTTGAACTGATTATAAAATGTATTACCCTTCATAAAATATTAACAGGGTTATTTAAACTATGTATATAGTATGATATTAGATTATACTAAATGATCAGTGTCGACTGAATTAAATTTTTGTGCTTTTTATGAAGCCTTATTTTTAATCACTCTTAATAGAGGACTTTGAGAAGGGATCTAGTAAAGTTTTGGGAACAAGAAAGGGAGAGCTTGCATGTTAGGGAGAACTAGTGGACTGTTCACATGATTGCTATGAGAAAGTGTCTTTTTTTTATTTTTTCCTTGTGTATGTCTAGGTTTCTTTGGGTAGCTCTAGGAAGAAGTTCTTTAGCTCAAAGACCATTGAGGTTTTCTATATTCACCAGGAGGATAGAAAAATAGGTTCAGGCTAGGCCTTCACCAGGAAGGTGAAAAAGGAGGTTCAAGTTTTCTATCTTCCCTATGTGGTTTAAAAAGTTGGTCCAAGTTCTTTGCCTTCACTAGGAGGGTGACAAAGGAGGTACAATATCTCTATCATTAATAGGATGTTGGGAAAGGATGTAAAGGTTCTTTCTATCACCAAGAGAGTGAGCAATGAGGTTAAGATTCTCTACCATCACCAGGAGGGTGAGAAAGAAGGTCAAGGTTCTTTGTTGTCACCAAGAGGGTGACAAAGGAGGTCAACATTCTCTACCGCACCAGGTTCATGAAAATATTATAAGGGCTTCTCAGCCTAGCCATGATAGCTAAAGGTGAGATACTATAGTTTAGTACAATACTTAGAGAGGACTCTAGGGAGTGGATGTAGGTTTTTATTTGACATAACCACTATAAAATTTTTTGTGTATTATTTCTAGTTTTTATTTTCCTATAATTTGCTTTTCTAGATTTTTAATTTATTAGAGATTGCATGATAAAAGTTATATGGTAAATGATAAATTGATTTTATCTATCAATCATTATCATAATTAAAATCTCATTTCAAAATTTTTCTTTTGCATTTGGTGATAAGTGTTGTCATTTTTAAGTTGTTAAAATCCCAAATTTAAAAATGATTTTGTATTTTCTAATATGATTTTTAAAACTACCAATTCACCACTCCCCTCTTTGTGTACCTAGGGATAATTCACTTATGCTTAACATCGTACATCAAACTTTTAATTAGTATTAGAGAGATTCTCATAATATTATTTTAGGATACCTAGAGATCTCGACCATTCATAGTGATTGTGAAGTGTTTAAAACTTAGAAGTTTGAAATTTTTATTAAGAGATAAGAGCAAAAAATAATTTTTTAGCTCTTAAAACCACTTAGCATAATGGGTTGCTAAAATAAAAATAGGACATTGGTAAAAATAGCTAGAGTCATGCTAGCTGAGTATTCAGAGGAATTATGTCCAATTGCTCTTACCTTTATACTTTTTGATGTTAGGTGTTTAATTTAAAGAATGACAAATAGCTATTAGGAAAATTCGACCCTAAATCTAATGAAGGAGTTTTCCTTAGATATTCTTTTTTTTTTTTATTCATTTTTTTTTTTTTTTTTTTGAGAAACTGCATAAAGCAGATTTATTAAAAGAAATCAAAGAAGAAAAAAGATCTAAGTGAATTTGGATATCTCACATTCCTCCTTTAATATATTAAAAAAAATAGGAGGAATATGATTATTATTAAAACTTTCCCACACAAAGTCATTATTTCTAGCATAGTTAGCACAAAAAAAAAATATTTTTAGCAATAAGAGGACATTAGTTGTAAAGGAGACCACCAATGTAGTGTTTGATGAACATGATAGATTAGTTGAGCCTATGTTAGAGGAAGGATAAATTATTGAGGTCACCCAAATAGTATAATCTGTTAACCTAGAAAATAGACTATAGCCTCAGGACCCATTACCTAGAGAATGGAGATATTCATCTAGTCACCCTAAGGAGCTCTTCTTAGAAGATCCATCAATAGGTGTAAGAATTAAGCATGGAGTTAAAAAAGAAGCTAATCGCTCTGATTTCATCTCAATGGTAGAACCCTTAAACATTGATCTAGCATTATTTGATGTATTCTAGATCCTAGCCATGCAAGAAGAATTATATTAATTTGTTAGGAATAATGTTTGAGAGCTGGTTAGCAAACCTAAAGACCATAGTGTTGTAGGGACTAAGTTTTAAGAATAAAATGAATGACTCTAGCATAATGAAAAAAATAAGACTAAATTAGTGGCAAAGGGGTACAATCAGGTTAAAAGAATTGATTTTGAAGAAACCTTTACCCCTATAGCTAGACTAGAAGCCATTTGAGTGCTATTAGCCTTTGCATGCTTTAGAGGATTCAAGTTGTATCAAATTAATATAAAGAGTGTCTTCCTAAATGGGGTGATAAAAGTAGATGTGTACGTTAAATAACCCCTAAGTTTTGAGAATTCTCAATTTCCCTATTATACAATTAAATTGAAAAAGGCATTATATGTTTTGAAGCAAGTTGTTAGAGCTTGCTATGAAATGTTGAGAACAGTTTCTCTAGTTAGAGAGTTTGTTAAGGATGGTGTAGACACCATCTTATTCCTAAAGATAGAAGAAGAATAACTACTCATTATCCATATTTATGTTGATGATATACTATTTGGATAAAAAAAAGAATATGTGTGATGATTTCTCAAAAAATGATGAGTGTGGTGTTTAAGATGAGCATGATGGGAGATCTTACCTTTTTTTCTTAGATTCAGTGTGAAGTAAAGGGAATTTGAAACTTTCCTTAATTAATAAAAAAGTATTATAGATATTCCTAAAAAATATGAGATGTATAATGTTAAGGCAATCAAAACTTACATGAGCTCCACCATTCATGCATCAGCTACCACATTTTCCTTACATTTCTTGTATTATATCTCATAAGAAAATATTTCAATGAGTTCCACCCAAAAGGCATGACATTTATTCAATCTTTGCTTCCATTTCAAATGCTTTAAAGATTCATGATCTGTATCAATCACAAATTCTTTTGGCCAAGGTATTACAAATTTTTCCATGCCCTCACCATGGAATACATCTCCTTATTATAAGAATTTCACACATCGCCTTCATATGCTAACGTCATGAGTTACTTCCACCACTGTTGAGAATCCAAAAGGAGGATTTATATTTTTGAAAGGCTATCACATCCAGAAGTCATAGCTACCAAGAGGGTTATATCTGGAAAAGTGTCTCTACAGTGACGGCCAACACCACTGCCTTACCTAACAAGCATATCATGTTTGGGAAGCATAATGCTGAAGCTTGCTCAACTAGAGGAAAGCTAACAAGAAGACAGTGAAGAAAAAAGAATATTGATCTCCAAGCTCACCAACAACTACCTTTCCACCCATCTAACCTACCATCCTGAGAAACAGAAGTAACCATTCCTACTCAGAATGGGTTTGTGGACCAAAAATGGGTAAGAAGGAATAAATCCATTGGGAAGCTAAAGAAGAAGCCCAAGATAACATTCCCCTCGATGGTCGACCCCTTGGAGAATCTTCTAGGGATCCCATTGCTTACCAGCCCAAGTCAAGAAGGATGTCAACTTGAAACGCATACCATGAGTTAAAGAGATCTTCTTGCAAAATTAAGAACCAAAGATTCAGTGGTACCACCACTCCAAAAATTCAATCTAAAATGAAGAGGAAGAAGAGGATACCATGGACGTCAAAATAATTTACTTGGTTAGGCATGTCAACATTGATAATAATGTCGATTATGACGATGGAGAAGATGATATAGATTGGTAGCCACCACCTAAATAAGTCCATCGATGCCGCCTTGAGACTGGGTCAGTCACCGGTAAAGGTGGTCACTTATAAGGAGGGGAAAAAAAGGCTGAGGGGAATCCCTTCAATGTTCAAAATGTCAGCTGAACAAAAAGATGAGTGAGGTGACGGCCCAAATGACAGTAATGATGAAGAGAAATTCTATTGCAGGTGCTACACTAACTACTCTGGCCGACCTACAAAACCTCCAAGTGCCTCAAGTCTTAGAAGTATGAGGCAACCATGAAGGTGGTCATGAGGTGTAAAATGTAATTCCCAAGCCTAATCTATAGAGCATTGTGAGTATCTCCGTGCATGTAATGGCTATATAGTTGAAGGGAATAATCACATTAAAGATCAAGGCTGTCATAACCATTGACCAGGATGAGAAATTCATGGGTAAGGGTCGCTCGTATCCTATTTGATTGAAAAAAATTTGAGTTTTGAAAATATTTAATTTTCTTTAAGAATTTTGACATTAACTTTTAAATTTTAATTCTTAAATAGAACGTACCATCAGAAACGATATACTAACTCAAAAAGTGGAAATAAGTTATCTTAATGAGGTTCATATTTAGAATGATAAATTACATTCAAAATATCATAGCCAAATGTAAGGAATAACTACAAATGGCCCCGAAGGGTCAAAATGATGTCTACCTACTATAATCTAGATGAAGGATCATTAATTTCATATTCGAAGTCATGAGAAAATATAACAATATATCATCCAAGAATAAGAAGGTTGTCTTCTCAGCTCATTTTTTGCTTCTTAGGCCTATTGGTTTTACATTTGAATTTTCAAAAAATTCCTGAGACGTTTTAGAACCTATATTTTATATATCTATTTTTCATTATTTCTCTTCTTACAAAATGCCTAGTGCCCCTAAAGCTTATTCTATTGTTCTCATTCCTAAAAGTGCTCATGCTTCTTTGATTAATTGTTTCAGACCTATTTCTCTTTGCAATATTTTTTATAAAATGGTGGCTAAAATTTTGGCTAATAGAATACTTATTTTGCCTTGTATTATTCACCTTAGTAAATCTGGGTTTATAAAATAGAGAATTTTTACGGATAATATTTTATTAGCTTCATAATTATTGACAGGCTTCAATTATTGGGCTGATGTAAAGTAAATCTATGCTTAACTTGAAATTCATAACTCTATCGACATTGTTACTAGAATTTTTTTTATATAGACAGGCTAAAAAAGATTTTCCTAATTGCTTTATTTCTTGGATTAAAGATTGTATTGAAAAAAATTTCTTTTCTATTGCTCTTAATGGTTCCTTAGAAGGGTTATTTTTCTCCTCTTCTCATCATGGTTGTCTTCTAACTCCTTAGTTATTTTGTATAGTGATGGTTGCATCATCTAATTTGATATATGATATATCTTTTGATACTAATTTTGAGGGAATAGTGGCTGTTGATAACTATATTTCTCATTTACTTTATACTGATGATGTTTTGATTTTTGGAAAAGCCTTGGCTCTAAATGCAAAAAAATTAGAGGATATTATGGATTATTTCTTTCCTTATTATGCTCTCTTTGTTAATTATAATAAAAGTTTGATAATTTTTGCTAAGGTTTCTATTTTTGCAGATAATATTTGTCAGATTTAAAATATTTCTAATTCTCAACGTAGTACGAAACATTTGGGCATTCCTATTTCTATGAAAAGGCTTATTGTTTCTGATTTTAAATCTTGCTTAATAAAGTTTTTGATTTGCTTTCTTGTTTGGAAGCCTAAGGAGCTCTCATTTACCAGAAGACTTTGATTTCTTAAATTTACTATTACCAATTACATTACTTGTTGGATTAGAGGTATTGTTATTCATATATTTTTCCTTAAATTTATAATGTTTTATTTTTCTTTCTTTTTCATGATAATGTTAATACTAAGAAAATGCATATTATTGCATGAAAGGATGTGTGTAAGCTAAAGTGATTTCAGGGTATGGGTATTCCAGATCTTGTTTCCTTATATTATTTTTTCAGTTGTTCTATTATTTGGAGGATTTTAAATGAGATTTAGTGAGAATAAGAGGAACGGAGAGTAAGCGATATAGAGATTGAGAGAGGGAGAGATAGAATGGGAGAACCTGACTAACAGGGAGTGAAAAAGGGTGGGAAGGATAGAAAGTAGAAGAGAGTGAATGATATAATGAAAGAGGGAGATAGAATGTGTGTGAGAAAGTGAAAGGGGGAGAAGCTAGGCTAGAAAAGGAGAGTGAGTGAGAGAAGCTATTTTAGAGGGATAGGGAGGGAATTGGAGAGAAAGAGAGAAGCATAAAGAGTAAGTGAAAGTGGAAGAGAGAGTAATAAAAAAGAAGATAGAGAGAAAAAAAAAAAAAAAAAGAAAGAGATATATATCTTGAGGGGTTGGGTGTAGAACATCTATTTTTTGGAAGATAGTGAAAGTAAGAGAGAGAATGAGAAGGGGAGAGAGAAAAAAGAGAAATACAGAGAAATGTGGGTTATATAAAGAGAAACAAAAAGAGACTGAATGGAGGAGGGAAAAAATAAATAATAGAGAAAATAAAGAAATGAAAAGAGATAGAGAGATATTAAAGAGTGGGGGAGAGAGGGAGAGAGAGTTGTAAAAAGAGATGGAAACAAGATATAAAGAGTGAGAGTGTGGTAGCACGAGAGTGATAGAGAAGGAGATATGGTAGAATGAGAGTGGGAGAGAAATTTAAATAGAGAGTGAAGCAAGAGAGAGTGTGAGGGTGATAGAGAGAGGGAGGGACACTAGGAGTGAGAACTAATATAAAGTTACAGAGAGAGATAAAGGGAAGGAGGAAGTGAGAGTGCAAGAGTGAGATAGAGAAGACTAATTATGTGTGTGTAAGAGAGAGGAAAAATTAAAGGGATATTTTTGGAGAGAGAATGTGAGAGAGAAGGGATTGTGAAAGAGAGAAATGGGGAGCTAATGAAAGAGAGAGAACAAGAGAGGGAGCGAAAGTGAGATCTAGAAAGAGATAGAGAGAGATAGAAGGACTAAGAGTAAGAGAGAAAGACATTTATTTATATGGAGGTACATAGGGTGTGGGAGAGAGTCAATGGAGGGGAGATAGAGAGAGGGAGTGATAAACTAATTAGGATAATGAGTGCAAGATATATATATATATATATATATATATATACATAAGTGATGCAAACCAATGAGTTTTTCATGATGAGCATGCGTATAAAAATGAAGCTCGAGATCCTTTGTTGTTTCCAAGTGACCAGTTTATAAGACTCAGATATAAATGTTTTAAGGAAGCACTAAATATGTAAATCGAAGAGAAATGGATTGATCCTTAAAAGACCAAAATGATTCAAATAGTCAAAGTCTAGTACATGTCATCAAGATAATTATGGTGGTTAATCTTTATGGACTTTCATAACTAGTAAGGAGGTAATTAAAGAGGCTCATTAATAAGTATGTATTTGCTAAGTTTCAAGGATATTAAATGGGAAATGGACATGGAAAGGACAGATTATATGTGGGAACTTATTTTGAGGTTTAGGAAGTTTAAATACATTGAATCTTGTCACTTACTTTATTATTTTAAAAAAGTGGGGACTCTTTTTTTGTTAGTGTTTATAATTTTTTAAAGATATATTAATATATTTACTTATCTTCAAGGGTTATTCCAAGTTTATATAAGTCTTATTACGAATTTGGTAAATATTTTTATAAAAATACATTTTTGTGAGATTTTGTGTCCTTTAGGTTACTTAAAGAATTAATGAACTTATCAAGTTAGCTTGTGGTGTTCAATCATTGATCCTTATCACCTTGAATTGCTGAGAGGTTCTTAGGTGTGGCATTTCAATCTTTCAAATTTTTTGTTTTTCATTAGGTTTGGTAATGGGTAAAGGCTCCTCAATCTTTTTCTGTAAGATCTAGGACTTCGTCACAATCTTGTATTAGGTTTCATCAATTTATTGGTGAAGTTCGTATCATCTTGGTATCAGAGTTTTAGTTTTTAAGATAAGTATAACTATCTTTAATTTTATTTTTGTTCTATTTGTTATTCCTTGTTATAAAAAATTTAAAGAAGAAAAAATGGTAAAATAAAAAAAAAGAAAAAGAAGAAATGTAAACAAAAGAAAAAAATTAAAAAAAATTGTTTAAACATTATTTATCTCTTTAGTCAAAATTCATGACATTTTTTATGAGTTTTGGTGATTTCTCCTTTCGAATCATTATTGGACTATGTTAAATAGTTTATCTAGTTTGATTAAGAACTAAAGAAGGTAGAGAAAGTGAAATACGAGTGCAAATGTATCAATTCTTTATATATCGCTACACCAGCATGTCTTGATCCTCCACCCTCATTCTTATTTTTATTAGAGGAAACATGACCATTCTTACCTTTCAAATGTTCCTCCCATGCTTCGATTACAAACCCATCAATTACATCTTTTTTTTCTCTCTTGAAGTCTATCTGGGATACCATAATCAGTAGTTTTGGGATACATTTCTAACAGATTCTATTACTAAGAAGATAGAGAGGGTTAAGTCAACCAACAATTCTAATATTGGAAATGGAAAGTCATCCTTTGGACATGCCTTGTTAAGATTGTTGAAACTTGTTAAATATGAATTAGGTTGTTATACCTAAGCTTATTTCCCAAAAGACTAACCAAGAAGGGGGTGAATTGGTAATTTAAAAATTCTTCCTCTTTAAATCGATTAAAGTTATAATAAAATTTTAAATCAAATTTTCAACCATAGATCAACACAAAAGCAGTAAAGTAAAAAATAATAGAAAATAAAAAGACACAAGATTTATAGTAGTTTGGTCAAACACGCCTATATCCACTCCATGAAGTCTCTCACTTCATGTATTGCACTATTACCTCATGTGTCTCTCCTTTTGCCCCCACAGCAAGGCGGAGAAGCCTTCACAAAAACTCTCTTTCACCACTACTCAGTGCGGCAGAGAACCATCATCCTTTTACACCCTTCAAGTATCGGCAAAGAACCGTCAGCTGCTCACACTCTCCAAGTGTAGGCAGAGAACCTTCATCCTTTCACACTCTCCAAGTGTAGGTAGAGAACCCTTCATCTGTTCACACTCCTCGTGTGTTAGCAAAGAACCGGATCTCCTTGAAAGATCTTATTAAAAGAAATCTAGAAGGACAAAAGAAAAAGTGTGAAGTAATCATAATTTACAAATAAAGATTCTTACCTTTGAGTAACCAAGTGAACCCTTCACGCTCCAGTAGTAAGAATTCTCCTTCAAACTCTCTCTCTCACTCCCACCTTTAATCTCCCTTGAGTATTTATGAAAACCAAAAGATAAAAAGATTTTAAGAAAGTCAAAACTGGACCTTTTACAGAAAAGACACAAAAAACCATCTAAAAACTGGTATTTTTAATTTTTGGCTGTCCACGATCATCCCGTACGATCCAATTTTGTATGTACGAATAGTGTAAAAACTGTTATGAACGAAAAATATATGAATCTGTATGAACTACCTTCGTACCTGCTAATCATCCCAAATGAACTATGTTCATCTTATACGAACAGTTATTCTTAAAGTTTGTTGGTACGAAAATGGAAGAATTTCAAGTCTCCAGAATTGAGAAGATTATCCTAGGATGTACCATAAATATCATCTAAAAGAATAGTTCATTTTGGACAATCCAAAGCCCATCATCTTGCGACGAATAATAATTATCATTTGGACGAATCCATCCAGAGAGAACTGTCCTGGGATGCTACAGCGTCTATCATCTTGGGATGAATGAAAAATATCGTCTGTATAAATAGTTTATTTTAACGAATACAAAGCCCTTCATCCTAGGACAAACCATAATTCTCATCCGAACGAACGCATCTAGAGAGCATCATCCTGAAATGAATGATAATTATCATTTAAACGAATGAGTCTATAGCCCATCATCCTGGGATGAACAAAAAACATCGTCCGGATAAATAGTACTTGGAAACATTTTGGCCCACTCTATTCATTCTTTTGCTCATTCGATAGTTTTAACTAACTAGATCATCCTGTATGAACATGGTTTATACTATACGATCTATTTTAAAAATTATGAATTTTAACTCTCCCCCAGTCTGTGTGTGTGTTAAGTTACTTAATTATAATCACACAATCTCTTAGATTCAAATAAAGAAAAAAATACATACTTTAATATTACAAAACGTTCTAAGAAGATCTTTATTTGAAGTATGGTTTTCCTAAAAAGTTAGTACACAAAAGAGCAAAAACAATTCTTCCAAAATGTGTTAGGAGAAGATAATAATCAAAATAATAATATTTGGAATCATCAAAATATACAAGTTACAAGAATGTAAATCATGCAAAGCTCAGTAGCAACTCTCTCAACAAACTTTCCCTTTTTGATGACGAAAAAACAATTATTGTTTGTATAAATTTAAAATTCCTAAGTTTCTCCTAACCTCCCCGTGATTAAATAAGCATTTGAGAATAAGGGGCATTTTTGTTGAACTAATCACACTTTTTTTTAGATTTTTAAATTTTAAAGTTTTTTTTTACACACACAAAAAGAATCACATTGAAACATCAAAACAAATAAAATACGAACATAAAAACTCATAAAAACACTAACAACACGCCAAAACACTTCAGCTTAAAAACACTTCAAATAATATTTCTCCCCTTTTTGACAACAACAAAAAGAGAATAAGAAAGAAACCAAAGTAATCCAGAAATTCAAGGAGTCATATGAGAAGCCTGTAATAGTTGATCCTTAAAGAGATTGAGTTATTTATGCAACTAAAATAAAATGTCATTAGAGAAATAGAAGGATTCATATAATTTAAGTATAGAGATAACACATATAAGAAAAAAAAATATCAAGAGAATGAATCAGTTTAGACAATGAGATAAGCAAAATTATTGTAAAGTAGATGAATGAAAAATTTGTAAATTTCAAATTTCAATGTACAATAAAATTGGGCAAAAGATTTATTTGAATTTGAAGATTAAAAGATTGAGGAAAGAATATATTTGTGGCACTTTGCGCATCTTTCAATATTTGTGGCACAACTAGTGCATTTTTTATTTGTGGGCAAATTTTGTGCCACTTTTTCAAATTGCAAACCATTGCGTATTCCATTGATTTTTTGTATATTTGTAAATTTCCAAGTATTTATTTAATCTTTCCAAAATCAATAATCTCAAATCTCAAATTTATCTTTATAAATTTACAAATGTTTATATTGAAAAGAGAAATAAAAAAATAAAAAAAAATCAAATTTGCAATAATAATATTAAAATTATGTTAGTCTAACAAGAGACATGAGATTGAAATTCTTAACTAGATCGAGTTATAACACAACTTAAATTTTTTAAAAATTAGATTTTCTAATAAATTTAATTTTGTATTGCATTTCAAAATATAGCACTTGGTAGATCAATATTTAAGGATAATCATATAAACTAACAAACATTTCGAGAGACATGATAAAAAAACGTTTATTGATATCATGGTAAATGATAGAACATTTAAGCACATAAGATATCAACACATATAGATGCAATAGAACATAAGACATCAAAAATATAGAACATGAAGACATAAAAAAACATAATAACTAATAACACATCACATCACATCATCACTCCTAGAGAAAATCATAAAAGAAGTACAGTCATCACTTAGAGGGTCCCTGATCTAGAGGAGCTCCTTGGTTGAAGAAGTTAAATAGTTACTCATCATATCCATATTCGAGCTCACAGCATCAAGTTGTCCTCACATCCAACCCATGACTTGCTGGTGCTGTGCATTCTTCTGCAGTAAATGAGTCTCAATTTGATCAATGCGGTGATCAAAATGAGTCTCAAGATGATTAAACCTGTGAACCATATCTTAAAAGTTTGGTTCACGAGCAGGAACAAGTCCAGGTGCTCTCTCCTCCCCCTTAGTGTCAGCACCTTCATCATGTTTTGCAAAGATAGCTCAGAATGAACCATCATTTTAGAATAGAGGCTTTTTAAGATAAGACACATCAAGATAACCTATTTCATACTTCTTAATAAGAATATAAGCCACAAGGTGTCCTAGAGCAATGTTCTTCTTTCTCATATGGGATACATGACAAATTTCAGAAAGCACATAAGGGTTATCAAGAATGAGTTGGGCTTTGCCAATGGGTTGACCAGTAAGAATCAAGTAAGTGATAGTAGAAAGAAGAGGAGTGATATTGATTCTATCACCAGCTTTTGGTAGTTTTACTTTTCTTAATTATTAATTAATATTTAAAATTTTTAAAATTAAATTAATATTAATTAAAATTAAATTTATATTATACAATAGGACATATTCTTTGAGAAGAAAAGTGTGTATCAATGCTAAAATCAATGCTAGGACAATAGAAGTTCTAAGCACATGATGGATGATTCTAGCATCATAATGTAAAGTGTTCACTTTGGGTTAATGGCATTCTTGTCTAATCCCTCTAAGCACTCGATTATTCTCACACCATTCAAAAGTTATGGAAGAAGTCAAAGTGTTGGCTCGTATCCCTTCAGTCCTTAGGTTTAAGAAACCTCCAAGATCCTACTTGGTTATTTCTACATTCTATCCTAGAACAATGGATCTAATCCTATCTTGATCAGAGTTAAAGGTCATGTTCGCTAGGAAATAATGAAATGTAGAAATATTGAAAGAGTAAATCAGAGTAAGGATAAACTCAATCTGATTGGATGTAAAGAATAGTAGTATCTGATAAATTATATTTTCATGAATCAAAACTCTGGACGGAGTCAATTTTGCAGATACAAACCTAGGGAAAGATTCTTCTTTTTCCTTGGAAAGAAACTTTTCACTAGCATTCCAAGGTCCCCTGGTGAGTTCCTTAGTGTGCCTAACCCTCTTGCTTGAACTAGCCATAGAGAAGATCAAAAGAAATAGAAGATTGAAAAGGTTTTTGATGTGAATGAAATTTGAGTTCTAAACATTTCCCAATTTAAGGAAAAAATAACCTTTCGTACGGACGAAAATTGGTTCGTCCCGTACGATATTTTGTTTATATGCACAAATGGAAAATTTTGTGTGTACGAATGAATGTGTTAGAAATGAAAAGACTTTTCGTAATCATATGAGTTACGAGGCATCCTTTCGTACAGACTTTTTCATCAGACGATCATACAGAAGAATTGGTGTTCATCCGGGACAATCGTTTATTTAAGATCATTTTTGTGACGGTTTGAATCATCCCCCACTTAGAGTGACATGTGGTTCGTATGGACAAACTTCAAGTTTGTACGTACAATTAGAAATCAAAACTTATCCTTATTCGTATAACCGTCTAGATGCGTACATACGATTGAATACACATCGTCCAGATGATCGTGATGATCGTACAAATGAACTATATTGAAAACTAAAAAACTATATATAAACCGTTCAACTCAATAATTAATATGCTACAGGATTTGTCCCATACAAAAATATTTTCATAAAGACGAATGTAACACTTAGAAAATTTCATGCCAATGCTCAAAAACATGAATTTTGATGTGAGAGTACATAAAACAAACATACAATAAATTGCAAAAACTAACACGAATTAAAACTAAGAAGAAAAACACATATGGAAAATCACAAAATCAGAAAACACATAAACAAAACACATATTAATGTTGCAGAAACTTTTATTTAAGCAATCAAATCAATCACACCAAGCCTTGCTCTTAATGTACTGAAAGTATCAAAGGCTAATGGTTTAGTAAAAATATATGCAAGTTGATTTTCAGTTGAAACATAATTGAGTTCAACTTCTCCTTTGGATATATGATCCCTTATAAAATGATGCCTGATGTTTATAAGTTTGGTTCTTGAATATTAAATAGATTTTTAGAAATACAAATGGAACTAGTGTTATCACAATAAATAGGAATAGTGCCTATTGTTAATCCTAAATCAATCAACTATTGTTTCAACCAAAGTACTTGTGCCCCATAACTTCCTAAGGTAATGTATTTAGCTTCAATAATAAATAGCGCTACAGAATTTTATTTTCTACTGGACTAAGAAACTAAAGAATTTCTAATAAATTGACATATTCCAGAAGTACTCTATCTATTAACCCTACAACCTACAAATTCAGAATCTGAATATCTAATTATTTCAAAAGAAGAGCTAAACTTAGGATACCAAATCCCTAAGTTTTGAGTTCCCAAAAGATATCTCAAAATTCTTTTTTACTGCTGTCAATTATGATTCTTTTGGATCTGATTGAAATCTAGCACATAAACAAACACTAAACATGATATCGGGTCGGCAAGCTGTCAAGTAAAGAAAAGATCTAATAATTCCTCTAAATTTCTTTTGATCAATAGATTTTTCCTTAGGGTCCTTATACAATTGAACAGAGGAACTAATAGGTGTACTAATAGGTTTAGCATTATCCATTTCATACTTTTTGAGCGTGTCCTAAACATACTTCAACTGACTAAGAAATGCGGCCTCCTTAATTTGCTTAATGCTAAAGCCTAAAAATTAACTCAAATCTCCAATTAGACTCATCTCAAATTCACTACTTATTATTTTAGAAAAACATCATAAAGATTTTTATTTGAAAATCCAAAGATGATATCATTAACATAAATTTGTACAATGAGTATATCCTCTCCCAATTTCTTTGAAAACAGAGTTGTGTCCACACTTTCTTTTTCAAAAGATCTCTCAAGTAATAAGGTGTTCAATCTCTCATACCAAGCCCTAGGTGCCTGTTTCAATTTGAAAATATGATTTGGGTGTTTAGAATTCTCAAAGCCATGAGGTTGTTCCACACAAACATCCTCTAGAATCATCTCATTTAAAAAGGCACTTTTAACATCCATTTGATACAATTTAAATCCTCTAAAATAGGTAAAGGCTAACAAAACCCTAATTGCTTTAAATGTAGCTACAGGGGCAAAAATCTCCTCAAAATTAATTGCTTCAATCTGATTATACCCCTTAGCCACCAATCGAGCCTTATTTCTAATGACTACTCCGGAGTCATTCATTTTATTCTTGAATACCCACTTAGTTCCAACTACACTTTGATCCTTTAGCCATACAATTAATTCCCAAACTTTGTTTCTTATAAATTGGTTTAATTCTTCTTGCATAGCCAATATCTAAAATTCATTCAAAAGTGTTTGATTAATATCTGTGGGTTCTATCATTAAAATAAAAGCTGAATGATTGACTTGTTTGTTCAGTCCACACCTAGTCCTAACACCCTCACTAGGTTTACCTATAATCAATTTCTTTGGGTGGTTTTTAGAAAATCTCAAATATCTAAGCATTGAGTTTTCTATCTCCAAATTTTCATCCAAATTTATTTTCTTAATTTTTTGGGAGACAAACTCTATCTCATCGTCTTTAACACTCGTCTCTTTCAAAATTTTAGATTCATCAAATACAACATATGTAGTCTCCTCAATTACCAAATTTCTTTTATTGAATACTCTATAAAGTTTTCCAACACTTGAGTATCATATAAAATTTCCTTCTTCTAATTTTAGATCAAATTTTTCTAAAGCAGATTTTCCATTGTTATGAATGAACACCTTACATCCAAAAACATGCAAATATAACAAATTAGGTGTTCTCCCCATAAATAATTTATAGGGTGTTTTATTCAAGTTTGATCTTACATTCACCCTATTCAGAACATAACATATTGTGCTAACCGTCTTAGTCCAAAAATATTTAGCAAGTGAATATTCTGCCAACATGGCTCGAGCAGCTTGAATTAATGTTCTATTTTTTCTTTTGACTACCCCATTCTGCTGTGGGGTTCTAAGTGCGAAAAAACTGTGATCAATCCCTTTCTCCTTACAAAATTCTTCAAATTTTTAATTTTCGAATTCTCCTCCATGATCACTTTGAATTGTCAAAATCTCACATCAGAATTTCCTTTGAATCCAAGTCAAAAAATTTCTAAATTCTTCAAATGATTCACTCTTATGATATAGAAATCTAACCCATGTGAATATCGAGAAATCATCCACAATTACAAATATGTATACCTTCCCTCCTAGACTTATAATTCCAACTGGTCCAAAAGGATCCATATGTAAAATCTCTAATGATTTACTAGTTCTAAGATCCTTATTGGACTAAAAAGATGACCTCACATATTTTCCTAGTTGACAAGCATCACAAAGGTGGTCATTAGTAAAGTCTAATTTTGATTTACCTGTCACTAGGTTCTTTTGGGTAATCCTCCAAAGTTTTTTTATGCTAGAGTGATAAAGTCTCCTATGACAAAGCCATGACTCATTAGAAATACTTTTTAAACAAAAAGCAATAGGAGTTTTGATATAGTTCAAGTCTAGCATATACACATTATTTACCCTAATACCATTCAAGACATCAATACCAATCAGGCTTAATATACAGCTTGTAGAGAAAACTTTTACACAGTAACCTTGATCATATAACTAACCGATACTCAGAAGATTATTTTTTATTCTTTCTACTAACAAAACATTTTCTATAAAAAAGTTTTTTAAGTTCCCAATTATACTTGACCCTACCACCTTTCTTATCGTGTTAACTCTAAGTATAACCCTGCTTCCACTCCTGGCTTCCAGCGATATGAATTGTGCAGTATCTCAAGTCATATGCTTTGAGAAACTGCTGTCTGGGTACCATATACTCTTATGAGGCCTAGTGTTAGAGCGATCCTGCAAAAATATCAAATGTTAGACCCGGGAATCCAAATAAGTTTGGGTTCACCTTTTTGCAAATTATAAACAGATGCATGTATGTTATGTCTTGGTTTATGCATCTTAGGTCTTCACACAAAATGAATTTTCTTATCCAATTTATAGGTGTGTGCTATATGTCCAAACAATCCACAATTAAAGCATTTGACTCCAAAAAATGAGTTTCTTAATCTTCTATAGTTTTTCTATCTATTAATAGTTTCCATAAATTTAGGATATAAAATAAGATTTATGAAATCTTCAAATCTTAGGGGTATCCTATTTTCCTTGAGAGCTTTTATTGTTAGTTTATAAAATGAATTCATATCTTGTAATATATGATTTGTATAGTTTTATTTGATAGTTTTTACTCTCAAATTCATCCTTAAAATCTTTAAATTCTTTTTCAAGTTGTACATAGGATGATTTTAAATTTTCATGGTTCTTATTCAAATCGTCAAACTCTTCAAGTAATTTTATGTGGTTATTATCAATTAAAGCATGATCTTTCCTAAGGATCTCTTATTGTCTTTGCAGTTTATGTAACTCTAAGTTCAGACTAGTATGTATTTTCTTTAACTTCCTATATGCAACAAGTATGCATTTTGAAACTTCTAAAAGTTCATTGTAAGTTAAGTCACATACCTCTTCTTGATCTAACTGATCAAGATTATCGGCCATCAGGCATAGAATGGTGACTTCCTCTTCCTTTTCAATTGTTATCAATTCTGAAGCTGAGTACGCCCAGAAAGCTTTTTGGAATTTCTTCTTACCATTCTTCACTATTGGTTTCTCCTCTACCTTCTCCTTGTTAGAAGTGGCTTTGAGTTTTTGGCAGTCTGACTTAATTTGTCCAGGTTTCCTACACTCATAGCAAATAACATAATTTGAAACCTTAACATTTCTATTGAATTTCCCTCGATTCCATTGCTGGCATCTCTTTTTCTTCCTCTTTTTAGAAAACTTCTGAACTATCTAGTCATTAGTGTGATATCATCTTCATCCTCAGGTTGTGATAGATCACTCTCTGACTCTTCCACTTTCAGTGCTATATTCTTCTACCTTTGTGGTTCATCTGCATCAATCTTTCTTTGACTCACTCCTTGCTCGTAAGTAATTTCTGATCCAAGATGTTTATCAATAGAGTAAATATTTGAATCTTTAGACTCTAAAATCCTAGTTATTTTTGCATCATATGTAGTAGGAAAACAACGAAGTATCTTATTAACCATTTCAATGTTCGTTAGTACCCTACCCAATACATATAAAGAGGTAAATATTTGTGTGAATCTTGTGTACATGTCAGAAATGGAGTCATTAGGTTTCATGCGAAACAATTTATAGTCATGCAATAAGATATTAAGTCTAAATTATTTAACTTCATTAGTCCCATCATATGTTATATAAAGTCTATCCCATATGTCCTTTCCACTCTTGCAAGTGGAAACTGACATGTAATCTTCTGACTTAAGTGCACAAAATAAACTATTTAAATATTTAGCATTTAGTTGTGCTAAGCCACGTTCTTCTATTATCCAATCCGCAAAGGGACTTTCTACTCAAATGTCATCAACTAGTCTAGTTGGTTTTGTATACCATTCTTGTACTAAAATCCATATGCGATAATCAAGTGACCGTAAAAATGTAAACATGCATGTTTTCCAAAAATCAAAAGGGATATTATCAAACAAAGGAGGTCTTATGATCAAATATCCTTCAGGTGTTTTTTTGTTTCTTAATGTAGTCATAGACGTTAATCAAAAAGTAGTTTAAACTTTTGGCTTTGAAACAAAGCTCTGATACCACTTGTTGAAACTTGTTAAATATGAATTAGGTTGCTAAACCTAAGTTTATGTCCCAAAAGGCTAACCAAGAGGGGGGTGAATTGGTAATTTAAAAATTCTTCCTCTTCAAACCGATTAAAGTTTTAGTGAAATTTTAAAACAATATTTCAACCACAGATCAACATAGAAGAAATAAAGTAAAAAATAATATAAAATTAAAAACACAAGATTTATAGTGGTTCGGTCAAATATGTTGCAAATCTATTTTCATGACTTATGTTTTGATGATTGACAAACACTATTGATTCTGTTGGACTGCCTGTTACTTCTAACTTTTCAGAAATCGAAGATCGGATGAACAAACGAAGCTAGTTCAAGATTGCGTAGGTCAAGGGTTGAGTCAGTCTGTACTTTATTTTTTCTTCTTGAGTCTATTTGTAATGGTCAAAGAGACTGATGCTAAGTAACCCTACACACACACACACACACTTGAGAGACTTAGAATTTCTGTTTTTACTCATATCAGCCAGGACGATATTTACATCGTTCTGGACGATCAGGCTTAAAACAGAAAGTCTAAATAAGGATTCTTAATTAAGGCAGCCGCCATTAATAGATCATCCTGGACGATACGTGTATCGTCTAGGACGATAAGTTAAAAACAGAAAGAAGTTGCTGCCAGAGACAATTAAGGTATACTGTATTTTTAAATAATCGGCCTAGACGATATACACAAATTATGCCTTAATTGATCAGGAAATTAAGGGAGTAATTAAGGATGATTGATACGATCATATCGTTCTGGATTATCACAGTATCGGCCAGGACGATCGATTCAAAAAAGCTTAGTTACTTCAGGACGATAAATATTGACCAGCTCAAATTCAGGGTGATGCTCTGGACGATTTCCCTCTGATTTGAACTGATCGGCCGGGACGATCGTGAGATCGGTCTGGACATGTGGGACAATAATTTTCCATGAGGATCGCATATTTAACTCGTGTTGGGAAAAATGCAATATAGTGAGAACCACTTCTTGAGCTTCTACGAGTCACCTTTAGAATCCTATCTATTTGTGGATGTTATAAGGTCATAATAAGGATATTAATAAGAACACAAGTTACATAAGTGTGAAATATTGTATGTTAAGCAGAATAAAAATAAACTCTTAAACATCGAGGCACCTTTTGATGTAATGATTTAAATTTCATTAAAAACTTTAAAGTTAAGCATGCTAATGAAGAAAATGGATCAATAATTGAGAAATTATACAAGAACAAAACCGTCAATTCATGAGGACAAAGTGGACAATTTGTTGATGGTTCATAATTTACAAACACCTCCTAAATTCAAAGAGATTGTCCAAAGAAACGGAAAGTGATCGTTGAGGTTGAGCCAAATGCCACATCAAAAAAAGAAGAAAATTTTATTTTTGGGTTTTTTGTGCAACGAGTTTTTTTTTTTAACTCCATAATTAAGTGTATTACAACAACAAAATCATCAAGTCTTTATCCCACTACTTGGGATCAGCTACATGAATCCTTTTTCACAATTATATCTTGTTAAGAGTCAAAATCTCATTTAAATCTAATAAAAAATGACATTTCTAATATTTTGTAACAAGTTTTTTTATGTCTACTTCTACCTTTCTTAACATAGGCCAAATATAATACATCTACTCTCCTAACCAGGTCATCAGAAGGCCAACGTTTTGTGTGACCAAATGATCTAAGGCGACTCTCTCTAATCTTATTGACCACCATAGCTTCTCCAACCTTTTCACATATATATTCGTTTTGCATTCTATCTCTAAGAATAAAGTCACTCATCCACTTGAGCATCCTCATCTTTGCAACACAACTTAATTTTATACTTCTCTTTTAATGTCCAACATTCTACGTCATACAGCATTGCAAGTTTCACCACCATCTAATAGAATTTTCACTAAAGTTTGACTGATAATTTTCTATCACACAATAAGCCCAATGCATTCCTCCACTTCAACCATCCAACTTAAATTCTACTAATAATATCCTAATCTATTTCAACATCACTTTGAACAATAGACCCGATATATTTAAAATGAGTACTCTTTTTAATGACTTGATCGCCCAAAGTCACAATCCCCCCAATAGATCTATTTCTACTAAAATTATATTGTACGTATTTGATTTTAGATCAACTCAAACAAAAACTTTTAGACTCTAACATTGACCTCCATAATTCAACTTTTCGTTCAACTCCCTCTCTAGTCCTATCAACAAGAAGAATATTATCTACAAAAAGCATACACCAAGCTACATCCTCTTGCAAATGTCTAAGAACATCCCTGACTACAACAAAAATACATGGGCTTAAATGCTAATCATTGATGTAATCCAATTGAAATAGGAAACTACTTAGTCAAATCACTGTGTTTAAACATAAAATATAACTCCTACATACATATCCATAATGATTTGAATATATGCATTATTAACTCCTTTCTTTTCTAGAGCACAAATTGCATTAACTAAATTATGATTCACAGCCAAAATTTGGCAATGCAGTACAAATTATTAAATATAGTACAAGATAAAGAAATAAAAGAAAGCGAGGTGGCAGAACTCATCAGTAATATAAGCTGCAAGTCAGTCTCCATGGAAATTTTGGACTGGACGAGAAATACTGATCTAAATTTAACTCAACTCAGAGTGCAAGACACATTTTGAATTACAACCATCGATGATTATTTTTATACTTTCCTGCAAAATATAAATTTTGATTAACAAAAACCCTAAAATCCTCAACTAAATTTAGCTAGAATATCTGAAGCCAAATTTTATTTCTGGGTTCATCCTCCTGGAAGCATGAAAAAAAGTCACCTGGTTGACCATCTTAAGTTCTTATACAATTATAACAAGGAGACAGGAAACGCTTTCAAAAAGAAAGGAAGCGCCTTTATTCCGTAGGCTGCATCAATGTTTACCTTCTTCTCCAGGAACAAAGGATCTTTCTCGTCGAGAGAAGGGAGGCACAGAGTTAGCACTCCATTTCTCTGCACTTGCCCTTTGGCAGCCATTTGAATCTCCTGTGAGTGATTGAATTGAACGGAGAGCAATATTGAGGATTGTACAGCAGGAAACAATAAATAGTTCCTGATCGAAATTTGCTCTGTATATAAGACGAGGTTTTTTTTAGGGTTTTACCTGATTCTGCTGACGTTGGGCATGAAAGGTCTCCATTTCTGCTCAACTCGGAATATATATATATATATATATATATATATATACTACATAAATCATATCATTTATAAGTCAAATTTATATTTTAATGTTGTTAAGGTGCTAAAATATTAATGATATATCCTCAAAAATTTATCTTGATTAGGCACAAATCTCGATGCAAATTTATGTTTGAAACTTTTGAAATTCAATTTAGAACCATCTGAACTCTGATTTTAGCAAACTTATAATCGACTTAACGTCTCGAAAAGATGAACCTAACGAAACCAAATTCGATCAAATCTGAGCCCGAATGGGTCCAATTGAAGACTCGAAGCTCATTTGGAATGTTTAAATTCTAAATTGGATGACCAAACGATTTCCAAATGTGACATTCTTATATTTGAATCGAGCAGCTCAACTAGACGAATCCAACGAGTATAAGATTGTTGAATTCTTACATTATTAAGGCACTGAGATATGCAATTAATAGTCCACAATCAATGGAGTCAATATCGATAGTCCATTCAAAACACTCCCAACATGACATTGATCTTCTCCCTATTTGATGGTCACGCAGCTCTTAAAACATTATAAATAGTTGCCTTATTCTTCATTTATAAGGGAGGGGAGCAAGAAAGAAAAAAAGTAAAGGAGAGTAAGAAAAACATGATATATCTCTTATCACCAAGCTCCTTCTCGACCACTGCCCGACGTACACTGACTGTCATCAGACTTATGCTCGGCCATCGGTTATTGTTGGACTTATGCTCGACCACCAACTATTGTCGAATTTAAGCCTGGCTATCAACCATTGTCGGACTTGCATTGGACTTTCGGCCTAACCTTCAACTATTATGGGATTTACATCTAGCCACCGACCATTGCCGGACTTCGGCCCACCACCAATTTTTGTTGGACTTAAGCCAGGCCACTGATTACCATGGGATTTCCTCCCCACAATCATCTCCCAACAATGGTCTTTCCCACATCTGTTTCATGCCGACTACGGTCGTTCCTACCTCCGTCGCCTTACTAAGATCTTTTTTATCTCTATTGCCAGCAAACTACGATCCTTCGGACCTAGCCTTCATTACCATATAGAAGTCCTTCTGACATTTGTCGCCTGTCGACTGTAATCTTTTTAACATCTATCGCCCGCTGACTATAGTTCTTCGGACCTCTGTCGCCTAATAACAGTCCTTCTAACCTCTATCACCCACCAACTACAGTCCTCCCTACCTTTGTAGTCATACTATGGCCCTTTCAATCTTTGTCACCCCCCAATTACGGTCATTCCTACCTCATTTTCCAGACCATTATCTTTTCAAACTTTGTCACCGACCAACTATAATCCTTCCGACCTCCATCACCTGAGAACAATCTTTCCAACATCCGTCGCGCGTCCGCCGACTGTGATCTTATCAACCAAATAAATGTGTCAATATCGATTCTTCTAATTCCCATCATGTAATACACTTTATATGATTTATACTTGCTACATCAAGCTAGCCCCCAAAGAAGGGCCTCATATTTAATCAATTGCAAACAATAATAGATTAATTCAAACTAGGCTAAGCTCCGTGTTTTTCCTCATTATTAGAGGTTTTCATGTAAAAACTCTAGCGTTTCTTATGAATGATATCTTTCATCTGTTTGTTAGATAAATTTTCGTACAAAGGTAAGAAGTTAAATTTTATATTTATCTACCGTCGCGAATATTCAACGATGCAATAATTATATAAATAAATATCATATTTTTATATTTGATGTGTTGATACAAAAAAAATGTAATAAATAAATATGTAAATCCCCTTATTTATTCTATTTTAAGAACAATATTTATACCATATAAAAATCTTGCATTATGATAAAAAAACATAATTTTATAATCACCATTGATTTTCAGGGTGACCTGTTGGGCTTTGTAAGCTCATTATATGTGGTTAATAATTTCAGGTGCAGGGCCTCCAGTCTGAAGATCTTTCTGTTGAGTTCAGCTTTTTGTTTTGTAGTCTTAGGTAGGCTTTCTTTTGTAGCCTGTGTGGCTAGTGTAGATATTTCTTTTGGACTCTTTTATCTGTTATCTGATTGTACTATATGTGAATTATAGTATCCGCTGCTGTTTCTTTTCTGTAATGTAATTATCTCTGGCTCTGGATGTATGTACTGATACGAACAACGGATAAAGAAACTGAAAAAAAAAGAAGAAAATGATGAATGATCGATCAGAGGAATCCTTTCGCTACACGGATCTTGGGGTCGTTACATAAATTTATATGAAGAATTTGCATACAAATATGAATTAAAAAGAGGAACGCATCCTTATTTGGCCTAAAAGGATGACATATAGGTAAGAACACGCGGTGACAATTAAGCTATGTGTTCTTCCCTCCATACTTTAAAATGAATGACTTTATATATTATATACACTATGGACAAGCTAATTTACTGAAAGTGTTCCAACTTGAGAGCATACCATACGCAAGAAAGTCACCAATTATTCAAAATAATGATATCCTCATTATGAAATTTTGTTTGATAGAGATATAATTTGTACCTACTAAATTTTTTCATAATAAATTTAAATAATCAAGTAATGATTATAAGAATACATCGATCTTTACTTTTGGATTATGTGACACTGAAACGATAAGCATTAGAAACATATAAGAAATAGTCATACACAACTTTGAGGGAAAATTATAAGGGGTGAATATCACGGGCCATCATAACTAAGGTGAAGTTGATTAGCTAAATGGAGGAGTAAAATCATGTATGCATAAATCTAATCTTATATTTCTTGATACTGTGGTGAATGTGAGATGTGTACAAGCAAAGTATTTATAGGCCTCTACTTATGACAGATGTGTAATAAAACCTTCTTGCGATATGTGTTTATTATGTCATATTATATATGCAGCATATCTCATGAATGCATATAATTGTTGTAGTATATAGGAATTATGGATAAGTAAAATATCCTACTGATTAGTACCTCCTTTGCATACAAATGAATTAAAAAGAAGAATGCATCCTTATTTGGCCTAAAAGGATGCATGACATATAGGTAAGAACATGCGGTGACAGTTAAACCAAATGTTCTTCCCTCTATGATTTAAAGCGAATAACTTTGTATATTTTATACACTATGAACAAGCTACTTTTCAAAAGTATTCCAATCTGAGAGCATACCATACGCAAGAAAGTTACCATTATTCAAAGTAATGATGTCCTCATTATAAAGTTTTGTTTGGTAGATATATAATATGTACCTACTAACTCTTTTCATAGTAAATTTAAATCATCAAGTAATGATTATAAGAATACATTGATCTTTATTTTTGGAATATGTGACCCTGAAATGATAAGCATCAGAAACATATAAGGAATAGTCATTCACAACTTTGAGGGAAAATTATAAGGGGTGAGTACTACGGGCCATCATAACTAAGATGAAGTAGATTAGCTAAATAGAGGAGTAAAATCATTTACGTATAAATCTAATCTTATATTTCTTGATTCTGTAGTGAATATGAGATGTGTACAATCAAAGTATTTTTAGGCCTCTACTTATGACAGATGTGTAATAAAAATTTCTTATGAGATGTGTTCATTATGTCATCTCATATGTGCAGCATATCTCATGGATACATATAACTGTTGTAGTCTAGGAATTATAGGTAAGTAAAATATCTTACTGACTGGTACCTCTTTTAACTTTTTTTCATCATAAACTTTAATTTAAAATTTGATGCATTACAATAACGACATACAATATCTGATAAATCATCTTTATAATATATATAATATGTTTTCATTGACATAATAATATATCTTTGTGTATATCAAATCAAATTTAGAAATCAACTTCTTTATTTGATATAAATATGCATGAATTATGTTACATGTCAAGTTATTTTTCTTAAGTAGTATAACGAATTTATTAAAACATTCACAAATGATATTATATTCTTCCTCGATGCTTAACATCTTTACAACAACGGATAACTCTGAGTGATTGCTGCACCCATTTTATATTGGTTATTGGGCAGGATGCAACAAATCATAAAAATTACATGCCTCCTTATTTGGTAACTCTTGTATATATTATTCAGATTATACTTCAGTTGCATCGTGAATTAAGTCCTCAAGATCTGGTCGGATATTTTTCTTCCTCAACTATATCAGAACTTATAGACGGGTTGCATCAAGAATCAAAATGTGGCTCATACTCATCATGAGAAGTATAATACCAATATTTTGGCATGAATCCTTTGCGGTATAGATAAATAATTACATCATCTCACCTTAGGTGTACTTAATTTTTATGTTTAAAATATAGGTATTGAAACTTTTCATCTGATATGAAGTTGGGATGTTGAAAAGCTGTCTAAATAAAAATATTCACTCCATTAATGAACTCGTATGTTAATGTCTTTTGTTCTTGTATCAATCAATTATATATCAAACTTCTTTAATTTCTAATATATCCATAATATAGACTATATATAATATGAAGATATTAGATATTATTATAAAATCTGTAGTTTTAGACTGGTTTCAATTTTATTTGTAAAACAATAGTGTTACTCACACATGTATCATATCAATGAAAAATCTAGCAGCTTCCCAACATCTCTCTCATTTTGAAAAAAAAATACAAAGAGTCTTAGCATGCCCGCCACGTTATGAAAGACGTGTACGATCAATGTCAGGTGACACCGCGGTCGTGACATTTAATCCTACCACGCTAAGAAATGTACATATAGGTGTTCAAGGGGGTACCTAAATGAAAATGTAGTTTGTGCCAGAAAAATTTCGTCGAATTTACCAGCATAAGTCAAATATAATACCTCTACAACTTTTTTAACATAAGCGAAATCTAATACCTCTACTTTTTTTAAAGCCAAATTTTCTTTAAGTTTGAGGGATCTATTTCTATCACACAATAGGCATGATGCATTCTTCCACTTCAACTATCCAACTTGAATTCTACTAATAATATATCTATCATTTTCACCGTCGCTTAGACCAATTGACTTAAGAAATCTAAAATATTCTATCATTCTAATTAGGAAAATAGGAGGCTAGCACATGTTTTATCTAAGCACTCATCTCTTAACACTTAACTTTATGCTTCTATTTTAATGGCCAACATTATGCACTATAAAACATTGCATATCTCACCGCCATCTTATAGATTTTTTTTTAAAGTTTGAGAGATACTTTTGTATCACACAATAGACATGATGCATTCCTCCACTTCAACCATCTTACTTGAATTCTACTTATAATATCCCCATCATTTTCACCATCACTTTGAATAATAAACTTAAGAAATATAAAATATTCACTTATTCTAATGACTTCATCACCCAATATCACAATCCCACCATTGCAAATATCTACTGAGAACATCCATAAAAAAAAAAAAAAAACTTAATGTGAGACTTATAACGGCAGATTGACAAAGGTGTCGGCGGAGAACATCAGTGGAGAAGCACGTTCAATGGAGGCATGAACAACGGAGGTATTAGCAACGGAGCAACAAGTTGTTGATGTAGGCACGTTAGTGACATAGGCGTACGGAGGCACTTGAGGCAACGAAGATGAGTACAAGAGTGAAAACGAATGAAATGAGAAGGCTATCGCCACATAAAGGGAAATATGACTCTTCTCTACGAATTATCCACTAGTGAATATTCTGACGAAAACTCCATCGTATATGATTCATCGGGTTGAAGTAAGCTCATGGAATATCAATTGATAATATTCAACATATTTTTTGCCGGTATTCCACTCTGGCTTCATATAATCCGGCGATTAAACCTGTAGTTTTTCCGTTCGTAATTTAACGATGGTTTTTTTGCCAAAAATTTTGTCACTTATTCGGCGTAATTTCTACCGGCTTGAACGCTGCGTATACCGGCGGATAAATATCCTCCAAAATTTTTGCCTGTAAATAACCATTTTCCTGTGGTGTATACCATAATTACAATGATTTGTATATTTTGAGAGGTTTGATGAGATTTGATAAATGAGTTTACCTTATTTTAGGCTCTTATTTTCTTTCTATTTTGTTTATTCCTTCTTGGTTTTGCCTTATGCTTTGCTTTGTTGTTGCTTTTCCTTTTATTTTCCTTCTTGGTTTCTGGGTCACCCGTCTTTCTTTGTTGGCAATTTGTTGCTAATCCTTTTATTATGCTCCGTGTACGGTCTTACTATCTGGCTGTTAAGGTTTCTATATTATTTGCCTTTCTTTCTTGGATATATGATGCTTTGTTATTAATCTATCTATTGTGCTATGCATTGGGTCTTAATTACTATATGGTTGTTTTGTGTATTTGGTGCAGTTGATTTTTCAGTCACTATTGGTTGTATTCTTATATGTTGTTGCATGTTGTAGGTTTTTCCTCTAGCTCAGTTGTTCATTCGTTACACTCAATTCTCTTTTTGTCCTCTTTGGTTTTCTGCATTTTTTTTTTTTTTTTTATGTCTTATGCGCTTTATGCTAACATATTTCTTATTGGTGCTAACTGCTTCTTTGGTTGTCTAGTTCTTTCTTTTTTCTTCTTTTCCTACATGTGATCCTTCTTCTAGCCTTTTTGTTTGTTTCAATCCAATTATGCTTGCGGTTCTTCTGGCTCTGCTAGCTGCTAGTTCAACTTGTTCCCTTGTGCCTTGTTGTTTATCTCAACTTTGAGTTGCTTTTTTTGGGTTTGGGTTTGGCTTCTTGCCCTAGTTCTTTCTTTTTTCTTCTTTTCCTACATGTGATCCTTCTTCTAGCCTTTTTGTTTGTTTCAATCCAATTATGCTTGCGGTTCGTCTGGCTCTGCTAGCTGCTAGTTCAACTTGTTCCCTTGTGCCTTGTTGTTTATCTCAACTTTGAGTTGCTTTTTTTGGGTTTGGGTTTGGCTTCTTGCCTGCGTTTAATAGGTTTATTTTCTTTGTTTCCTTTTGGATTATAATTATAATGGAATCTATGACTCTTAGCTAGGTTTTTTTGGTCATTTTGATTGTAGCTTTATGAGCATTAGCGAGTCGTTATTGATCCCTTTAAAGACGTGTACCAATTTTTTATTATTAACACGTAAGGCCTTTATAAGATTTTCCAAATAAATAAATGAATAAATTATATATATATATATTATCCTGTTGCACCTGCACCAATTATTTCTTGTTTGTACTAATATATTCAAACTCTCTAAAAAAATTGGGTAGTATATTTGATATTTTTTATTAGAAAGAATTTCATATATGTTAAATTTATTTTGAGATGAATGCAATACAAGTTTTGTTTAATTACTCCTATTTCGCTCATCTCAAAGTAACTCCACCCATTTTAACCTGTCATAACTAAACTTTGGTAATCATATATCTAAACTAAAAATTTGTCCCATTTAATTGGTTCATTTAGTCAAAACCTTGGTTATTGTGCATAGATGTGTTTTACTTCCAAATTGATCATAAGAATTATAAGTAAATATCATCATCAGCCTTAATA
>NW_021318785.1:530604-538997 GCF_001605985.2 Dendrobium catenatum
CAACATTCTGAGGACATTGCCCGCTACGAGCAGCACCGCACTAAGGATTAAGCCCGATTTGACAGCTACGTTACTCACCAGCAGTAGCAGCATGACCAAGACATCATCTGGTTCAATGCTCAGTTTACTATGCTTGCCAGCTACTTTCAGCAGCCACCTCCACCATCTCTTTTTGATGATCAGGGTCTCTCATTTTTCTAGTATGTATTTTCTGCTGCCTATTTTCTATTTCCTTAGTTTTTCTTGTAGCTTGTTTTAGTTTCTGTTGTATTGTTTTCTTTTTTCTTTTGTGTGTCTAAGACCCTCTTTTTATGATGACAAAAGAGAGAGTAGGTTGTGGTAGGAAAAGTTGATTTGCTTGTAATTTTTGAAATTTTAATGAACTGCTATTTTTTTCTGAGTTTTTCCTACTCGTGTTTGCCATCATCAAAAAGGGGGAGATTGTTGCAAATCTATTTTCATGACTTATGTTTGATGATTGACAAACACTATTGAATTTCTTGGACTGCCTGTTACTTTTAACTTTTTAGGAATCGAAGATCGGACGAACAAATGAAGCCAATTCAAGATTGCGTAGGTCTAGGGTTGAGTCAGTCTGTACTTTGTTTTTTCTTCTTGAGTCTATTTTTAATGGTCAAAGAGACTGATGCTAAGTAACCCTACACACACACACTTGAGAGACTTAAAATTTCTATTTTTACTCATATCGGCCAGGACGATATTTACATCATGCTGGACGATCAGGCTTAAAACAGAAAGTCTAAATAAGGATTCTCAATTAAGGAAGCCGCCATTAACAGATCATCCTAGACGATACGTGTATCGACGAGGACGATAAGCTCAAAACAGAAAGAAGTTGTCGCCAGAGACAATTAAGGTATACTGTATTTTTAAATAATCAGCCAAGATGATCATTGATCGGCCTGGATGATATTCATAAGTTATGCCTTAATTGATCAGGAAATCAGGGGAGTAATTAAGGATGACTGATACGATCATATCGTCCTGGACGATTGATTCAAAAAACCTTAGTTACTTCAGGATGATAAATATTGGCCAGCTCTAATTCAGGGTGATGCTCTGGACGATTTCCCTCTGATTTGAATTGATCGGCCGGGACGATCGTGAGATCGGTCTGGACGAGCAAGCCAATTTTAAATTGTCCAGTTTGCATTCAGGGCGATGCTCTGGCCGATCTTCTGAGATTTGTACTGATTGGCCAGGCCGATGTCCATATCGGCCTGGATGATATTATCGGCAACATGCAATTAATGAGCTCCTTTGAAGCTCTTCTATTTAAGAGCTCTTGTTCAACATTTTGAACAATCTTTTGCTACTTTCTTAATCTGAGAAGGCCTTGAGGAGAGAAAGAGAGAGAGGGAGAGAGAGAGGATCTTGTGAGGCGGTTCTTGTGATGGGATTCACAAGGGTGCTTCAAGGATTGCTCTGGTTCTTCTTTGTCTAGAGTTTCTTGTCCGTGGAAGGGTCGATTAAGGTAAGGTTTTCAGCACTAGATTGTGGTTCTCTGCCAGATTTAGGAGGAAGCAAAAGGAGATAGGTTCTCTACCTTGCCGGGGTGGAAAAAAGGACTTATTTATGAGGGCTTCTCTGCCTAGCCGTGGGGGCTAAAGGAGAGACACGTTTTGTAGTGCAATACTTAGAAGGTGCCTCCAAGGAGTGGACGTAGGTCAAGTTGACCGAACCACTATAAATTTCTGTGTTATTATTTTTTTGCTTCCACACTTTAATTTCCACATTGTTTTTGTCTTGAGGTGTGATTTGGTTTTGGTTTGTGATATTATTGCTTTTGTTGAAAAGAAATTTTAAAAATACCAATTCACCCCCCCTCTTGGTTATCTTCGGCCAGTTTTATAGGGCTTAACATCCCTAACAAACTTTCAAAATACGACCTACATCTACTCCCTGAAGTCTCCCACTTCAAGTATTGCACTATTGCCACAGGTGTCTCATCTTTTGCCTCCACAACAAGGTGAAGAAGCTTTCACAAAAGCTCTCTTCCACCACTACCCGGTGCAGCAGAGAATTGTCATCTTTTGACACCCTCCAAGTATTGGCAGAGAATCATCGGTTGTTCACACTCTCCAAGTGTGGGCAAAGAACCTTCATCCTTTCACACTCTCCAAGTGTAGGCAAAGAACCCTTCGGCTGTTGACACTCCTCGAGTGTCGGTAGAGAATTGAATCTCAGTGAAAGATCTTCTCACAAGAAAGCTAGAAGGACAAGAGAAAAAGAGTAAAGTAATCACAAATTACAAATAGAGATTCTTACCTTTGCATAACCAAGTAAACCCTTCACGCTTCAGTAGTAAGAATTCCCCTTCAAACACTCTCTCTCACTATCTCCTTCAATCTCCCTTGAGTATTTATGAAGACCAAAAGATAAAAAGATTTTAAGACAATCAAAATTGGACTTTTTATAGAAAAGACACGAAAAATGATCTAAGAACTAAAATTTTCAATTTCTGACTGTCCACGATCATCCATCTGATCCAATTTTGTACATACAAACCGTGTAAAAATTGTTAATTATGAACAATATATGAATCAGCATGAACTGCCTTTGTTCTCGCTAATTGTCTCATATGAACTAAGTTTGTCCAGTACGAATAATTAATCCCAAAGTTCATTGGTACAAAAATGCAGGATGAATTTTAAGTGTCCATAATAGAGACGATCATCTTAGGTCTGGATGAATAATTCATTTTGGCCAATCGAGAGCCCATCGTCCTGAGATGAACAATAATTATCGTCTGGATGAATCCATCTATAGAGCACCATCCCAGGACATACGATAAATATCATTCGAACGAACGCATCCAAAGCCCATCATCCTGGGAAGAACGAAAAACATTGTCTGCATGAATAGTTCATTTTGGCGAATACAGATCATCGTCCTGAAATGAATGATAATTATATTTTAAACAAATGATTTCATAGCCCATCATCCTGGGATGAACAAAAAACATCATCTGGATGAATAATACTTGGAAAAATTTTGGCCCACTCTATTCGTTCTTTCGCTCATTCGAGAGTTTTGACTAACCAGATCGTCCCATACGAACATGGTTCGTTCTGTATGATCCATTTTAAAAATTATGAATTTTAACTCTCCCCTGGTGTGTATGTTTTAAGTTACTTAATTACAATCACACTCTCTCTCGGATTCAAATAAAGAAAAAAAATACAGACTTCAATATTACAACACATTCGAAGCATATCTTGATTTGAAGTCTTCAAAAATCTGGAGTATAATTTTCTTGAATAGTTAGTACACACAAGAGCAAAAACAATTCTTCCAAAAATGTGTTAGGAGTAGATAATAATAAAAATAATAATATTTGGAATCATCAAAACATGCAAGTTGCAAGAATGTAAATCATGCAAAGCTAAGTAGCAACTCTATCAACAAAGATCTCACAAGTTGATACATATGTAAATCCAACTATTTTTCTTCTTGACATAAACAATATTGGCAATACAATTAGCATTTTTTTTCTTGGATGAAGCCTACCTCTATGAGATTCTTGGTTTCGACAGTCACTTATTCCTCAATCTCCAATCTCATTATCCTTGGATCTTATTTAATGGGTGTTGCATCTGGTTTGATGATCAATCTATGAAATACTACATCAGAGGATAAGCTAGGCAATTTAGTATATGTCCAAGCTAAATAGTCCCTAAATTTATCGAGATGTTTTTTTTATTTCTTCTACTTTTTCTTCAGGTAGAACGTCAATGATGAAGGTCAGGTGAGGATCTTCCTCAATTCGAGAAGATATAGTCAAAAAGTGATGAGATTTCTTGGAGACTTCTTCAAGATGTTGAAAATCAAGCATATTATCTATAGGAGTCATCATTGGGACCCACCTTTAATGATTTTTTATATTTTTTATTACAAATCTTTAGGGGTACACACTAGATGTCACACCATTCTTTTTGCATATTTTCATTGCTACAACAACATTTATATGACCCGCCAAAGATGGAAAGATAAACTAATCCCCAGTGGAGTCTCTAGAAATCTGTGGGCTCCAAAAATTCTATTTTGTTTGGGTGATCCCGGCCTCTCTACGCCATCAGTATATTTTTTTTTGAGTTTATGTGTTATGATTAGGGTAGAGAGTTTTAACGAGATTATGTTCCAGGTGAATTTTTAGAAGGCATATTAGGTTTTATATAAGAAACTACATAGAGATTTTGCCCTCATTTTATGAGGAATTTATGATCTGAGTTCTTGTTTCCTATAGGCGCAAGCCCCTATAAGTAATTACCCCTCTTGATAATAAGAGAGAACTTTTGATTAAGGCTAGTTATTAAAACGATCACATAGGTTATGAACCTATCGTATATTAGCAATAGTTTTATATGCTTGAATTTTGAATTTAGATTTTGAAATTTGAAATTTAGAATTTATCACCACAAATATAAAACTGGTGGTGGGGTGAATAAAGATGAGCCCGTTCAAGATCCCATGGTTCCACCATCCCAGGCTGTCATGCTCCATTGTCTACTTAGTCAGAGGAGGTAGTCGACCCAACCTGACAGAAGGCACCTTATCGGCAGCCATGGGTAGCTTCATCCAAGAATAACTTATAGACCTGCGGTGGTGTTTATCTAAGGGGATAGATCTGATTCCACCTTAGCTGACAGGAGGCTTTATGCCTATCAAATATACCCTATGATTCATAACTTAAGGCTTTGACGCCGTTAGGGAACATTTGGGCTTTCGCCATGATCATAATATAATGGTGCCATTTTGTAGCAAAACCACTCAATCAAAGGGCATGTGTCACGTCCCTATTGGCAAGAGACTATTCGTGGCTTAATAAGAGTGATACACCTGACACAACATTCGCTCTTTATGAGCTAAAGTTAATTTCAAATTTATCACCCCCAACAAATAGTTGCGGGGAGGTGGATTGGTTTTAGTTTTAAGTGTTTTGGTGATAGATTTTATCTTAAGAATTTGAGATTTTGTTTGATTTGAGATTTGACACATATGGTTGAGATTTTCTATCACTGCGATCATCATTGGGGTAACATTAAGGTCACTCATTTTTTGTAGAATTTTGATAGGTATTTTGTACTTCAAGTCATGTCAACACCAATCCTTTCATGGAGGAGGATGAAACTTAAATATTTGACCCATGCAGCATTCTCGAATCATTAGATTTGGGACTTAAATTAACAATTGGAGAACATACGGGTTTTAGCATTTAACCCTGCTCAGCATTCTTGGTCATTAGTGTTTATACTTTTAACATGTTGACCAGAGCACATGCAGTGTGTATTTAGTTTCAGTATAGAATGTGCATTTGACCCTGCGCAGCATTCTCATACATTGGCATTTAAAAATTTATTGCATTTGTCGGAGCACATGCAGGGTTGTAACATTTGACCATGCGTAGAATTCTTAGATATTGGTGTTTTTATTTTTAATACATTAACCATAGCACATGCATCATGGATTTAGTTTAAGGGACCATATTTAATATAAAAGGGGCATTTTAAAATATTTAAATATGATCCATTTGCGTTAGCAATTTTATTTATCAATGCCTAGGAATTTAAGAGCCTTTGAATGTATTCTATCTACACATAATTATGTTGTGGATCCGGTGGCGTGAAAGCTTTTTAGCTTCAGTTTCTTGCATGTATGAGAGAGGTATTATTTTTTGTTCACTTTTACTCTTTAATGTATCATTTAGCACAACTCGTTGAGAATATTTGCTCAATAAGTATTAGGAGGTCATGCTAGTATTCATAGGAGAATTATCTTGCTTACTATATGTTCTCCTGTTCTCTCCCATAGGTAGGCTGATTTATTTAATACAAGCTCCTTATCCTTACTTGTAAACTAGTTGTTATGGGCACTATAAACTCCCTATTCCTTCTTATAGGTGAATTGTAGTACACTCAAATTTTACCTTTTGGCAATGTAAATAGTGATTTTATCCTTCCCAGAAATCATGTAGATTTATAGATATAGCTCAAGGGTAAGCTTTATCCAGTCAACATAGAAGTTGAAGCAATGTTACTTCAATTATCATTATTGATGATAAGTTTATAAAATTTGTTAAAAATTTAGAGTTGAGTGGGAAATTGTAGATGCATTTGCAATCAAATTTCAATTTGTAAGGCATATTCCATCAAATCTATTAGAATGAGAAAAGTTGTATTATTCTATACAACTTTCTTCAAACCACTTTATCTTATTTCCCTAAAGAATTGGAGAGATCATTATGATCTTCCTAAAGCTTTGATCAAAAAGTAATTTGTTATTACCATTTACCTCAGGATTATATATTGGTTTCAAAAGACCTCGGTCTTAATGCAGTTCATCCAGATAAAAGATTGGAATGGTGGGGCTACCTCTTTTTTAAATTAATTTATTTATTGGAATGATCATTAATTAGTCATATATATTTTAAATAATTTAAAATTATTAATTAGTCATATATATTTTAAATAATTTAAAATTATTAATTTTGTTCCAAATAAGATGTTGAGGGTCCTTTAATTTTTTCCATATTTTGGTAGCCTTCTGGCGTCCCCTCCCAAGCGCCGGGAGCTAAAGAGGGGCTCGACTCAGTGGGAGTGAATCAACCGTGAGGAGATTGGGTCTTCAAGTCTTCAATCACTCTGTCGGATAAGCTCGACGACCGAGGGCTTTGAAGGGCCAAAATAACCCCGAGACTTCCTTTAAGTCATCATACATATTTGAAAATCCTTTTTTATTTAATTAATTAGAATATCAGTTAATTAATAATATTATTTTATTTAAATTATATATATAATTCAATTTAATGATGATTGATTTAATTGATTTAGTGTTTTTTATCATTCCAAAAATTCGACAAAGTAAAAAACATTTTCGAGTCAAGAAATTTTGAGAAAATTTTGGCAACCTGCCAGCATCCCCTCCATAGCATCGGGAGGTAAAGAGTGGCTCAACTCAATCGGAGTGAATGAACGGCATGGAGATTTGGACTTCATAAGCTTTGATTAGCGATGATTGGTTATCAGATATTATCGAAGATTGCATTTTAAAAATTTGGCTAAGTCTTGGATTTTTGATGAAATTCCGGTAGCGTTCCGGAGTCCCGTCCCCTACACCGAGAGGTAAGGAGGGCATTTACCCTTGCAAGTCTGCTCGGCCAGAGCGAATCAACGGCCAGGGTTTTCAGGATGTTGTTGGGTCCCAGAATTGATCTTTAGAAGCTCCAATTTATGATGATTTATTCCAGATAATTGGATATCAGTTGCTTGTATAAATTTTAACTAAGTACCAAAATTTTGAGGAAATTTTTGCAGCCTCCCGATGTCCCCTCTTCGGCACCATGAGGTAAGGAGGGCATTTGCCCCTGCAAGTCTGCTCGGCCAGAGCGAATTGACTGCAAGGGTCTTCGGGATGTTGTCCGATCCCGGAAATGATATTCGAAAGCTCCAATTGATAATGATTTGTTATAGATAATTGAATGCTAGTTGCTTGTAGAAAATTTGATGAAGTACCAAAATTTTGAGGAAATTTTGGCAGCCTCCCGACGTCCGCTCCCTAGTTCTGGGAGGTAAGGAGGGCATTTTCCCTTTCCAAAATAGTACTATATATAGAATATACTTATTATAACATAATCCCCCCCCCCCCCCCCCCAAATGAGGATGATTTTATTGTTTTGTGCTAAATGTGCAGTGGTTACACGATCGTTGGGTCATGGGCTATATCATGTAAGCCGGAGTCAGTCGGGAGTAGGAGTCATGTATGGATTACGGTTACAGTTCAACACCTCCTTTTGAATTTAATCCAACTACATTACCTAGAATCTGTACAACCGATAAAATGTTGGCATTTATTTTACCTGAATTTCCTTAATGAGAAATTGCTCCTTACCAAATTTCTTATAAACTCCACCATCGCCATCAACTTTCTCCCCACCTTGTGCATTGACACCACCTTATAACTTCTTGTATTAAGAATCAACTACTAATGTTTCAACTAAAGAAACTCAGGTTGATTAGAAATCAACCCTTGACTTTATTTATATATTTTTACACCACCATGACTTGATCCTCCACCACCATTCTTGTTTTTATTATAGGAAACATAACCATTCTTACCTTTCAAATGTGTCTCCTCTGCCTCCATTACCAACCCAAAATTGCTTTGATCCCCACCATTACCTCCATCAAATACTCCCCTTTTACCAGTAAGACGTGATTCACAATCACCTCTCCACATGTAGATTTGAAATACTAAACTCAACAGGAACCTCATCTAGAAAGGGAGAAGGTAAAGAGAGCTAGAGAATTAGATGTAGAGGTATTGTGGGAGGCAAAGAGCAGTGAGGGTGAAAGAGAAGGTTATATATATATATA
>NW_021318785.1:539315-542248 GCF_001605985.2 Dendrobium catenatum
ATAGAGAGAGAGAGAGAGAGAGAGATAGTGAGAGATTATAGGTATAGGAGAGAAGAAGTTAGAATTAGGGGGAGGGAGAGATAATAAGATAGAGAGACTAAGAGATAGAGTGTGGGAGATAGATAGAGAGTAGGAGACGGGTAGTGAGAGATAACGGGAGAGTGAGAGATAGTGAAAGAGAAAGAGAGTGTGTGTGAGAGATAGAGAGTGAGACGGAAAGAGAAAGGGAAAGAGAAAGCAAGTGAGATGTTGAGAGCAAGAGATACGAAGATAGATAGAAGAGGGAGAGAAGGAAGAGAGAGAGACAAGGAGTGCGAGAAGGAGAGAAAATGAGTGAGAGAGGTAAATTTGAGAGTGGATGGAAGAATTATACATTTTTAGAGAGGAAGGAAGAAAGAGAGAAGTGTGTGTGAGAAAGAATAACCAAGAGAGAGGGGGAGAGAGCAATATAGAGAGAGTGGGAGGGAGGAGGGAGGGAGAGAGAGAGCCTTGACCTATCATTATACCAGACGAAAACAGCTAAGATTATGGAGGGTTGAAACACTACACCAATAAAATCATAGAATCTCTGAAGAACCCAAGGTGATAAGTTTTGATGATTGAACGCCACAAAACTAACATGTAGTTCAGGAGTTATTTTAAAACCAAGAGGGACACAAAATATAACAAGAGTGTATTCTATAAAAATCCAAAAAAAGATTGAATCTCTCCCCTAGTTAGTCCTAGGCAAATCCAAAATAAAATCCATTGAAATATCAAACCCAGGTTCATTAGGTACAGATAAAGGGGTGCACAAACTATGGAGTTTTGACTTAGCCATAACCGATTTACTTGTTATAAACTTCTCACAAATTCTTTCCACATTACATTTTATATGAGGTCAAATAAATGTTCATGCAAAATTCATAAAATATTAGCTACACAAAAATGACCCATCAAACCACCACCACGGGCTTCTCTCACAATCAATTCACGCAATCAACACTTAGACGCAATTTATTTTCTCAAAATAAAAGCCTTCAAGCTTATAAACATGCTAAATGCCACTTTTTTGCATGCATTGAAAACATAACCAAAATCAAAATCTTGAGTATATAGATCATTAATGTATTTGAAATCAAACATTTTCATATCAAAAATGGAAAGTAAGACATACCTTCAGGATAATGCATCAGCTACCACATTTTCCATACATTGCCTGTATTCGATCACATAAGAAAATATTTCAATGAATTCTACCCACAAGGCATGACATTTATTCAATCTTTGCTACACTAACTTTTTAAAGAATCATCATATGTGTAAATCACAAATGCTTTTGGTCATGGTGTGCAAATTTTCTAAACCCTCACCAAGGAATACATCTCCTTATTATAAGAATTCCACACGTCGCGTGCATCTGTTAACGTCATGAGTTACTACCACTACTATTGAGAATCCTCAAAGAAGGATTTCTATTTTTGAAAGACAATCACATCTAAAAGTCCCAGTTATCAAGAGTCTTATATCTCTCAATAGATATCTGCAGTGACTGCCAACACCATTACCTTACTTAACATGCCTATCACTTCTGTAGTGATTGCGAACACCATCACCTCCCCACATGCAAATTTGAAATACTAAATGAAACAGGAACCTCATCTAAAAAGAAAGAAAGGTAGAGAGAGCTAGAGAATTAAAGGTATAGATTTTATGGGTGGGAGAGAGCAGTGAGGGTGTAAGAGTGAGTTAGAGAGAGTGTGTGTGAGAGGGAGAGGGAGGGATAGGGAGGGTAAAAAAGAATGAGAATAAAAGAGAGGCCTAGAGGGAAGGACAATGAAAGAGAGATAAAGAGATGTTTGTAAGAAGAGGGGGAGTATAGCAAAATTTGATGGAAGATAAAGATAAAATTAATGAGTGAGTGATAGGGAGAGGGAAAGGGAGTGGGATGGAAATTGAGATGAGAGAGAAAGGGTAAGATAGAGAAAGTGGGTGTAAATAAAGGGAGGCTAGGAGAGTGATGTAAAGAGAGAGAAAGAGAGAGAGAGAGAGAGAGAGAGAGAGAGAGAGAGAGAGAGAGAGAGAGAGAGAGAGAGGGAAGGAGGGAGAGAGGGAGAGATAGTGATGGATTATTGGAGAGAAAGAGATAGAGTGAGAGGGAGGGACAGAGAGTAAGAGACAGAGAGTGGGAGATAGATAGAGAGTAGGAGATGGATAGTGAGAGGGGGGAGATAGGGATATTTAGAGAGAGTGTGAAGTAGAGAGGTGGGAGATAGAGACAAAAAAAAAGAGAGGAGATAGAATGAGAGAAGGTGAGAGGGGAATGGAAGGAGAGAGAGGAATAGTGTGAGAGAGATGAGGGTGAGGGAGAGAAAGAGAGAGAGAGAGAGAGAGAGACATTGGGGGAAGGAAAGTATGAATGGCAAAATAAGGACATAAAGGTAGGGTGAGAGAGAGGGATAAAGAGAGATAAAGAGAGGGAAAGTTATGGATAGAGTGATAGAGAAATAAATAGAGATTGTGTAAGCAAGAAAGAGCTAAAGTAGGAGGGGAAGAGAGTATGAGATAGAAAGGGAGAGAAATAGTAGGGTAGAGAAAGAGTGTGAGGGATAGAGAGAGTGTGGGAGCAAAAGTGAGGGAAAAATATCAAGTAAGAATGAGTAAGAGAGTGAGAGAATGGCATAATAAGAGTGAGATAGATTAAGAAAGCGAGAGAGGGAAGGAGAGAGAAGAAGGGAGAGAGAGAGAGATAGAGAGGAGTTAGTTAATAATAGAATGACTGAGGGAGAGAGAGTGTATGTGTCTAAGAGACTAAGAGAGGAAGAAGGAGATAGGGTAAAAGAAGGAGAGAAAAATCTTTAGAGTGTAGAGAGGGTCTAAGGAAGAGAGAGTGTGTGAGTGAGACGGTGAGGGAGTGAAAGAGCAATAGAGGGATATATATATATATATATATA